>NW_024067885.1:300000-400511 GCF_009389715.1 Phoenix dactylifera
TTTCCTTCCCATTTCTTTTTCTTCATATTTCTTCTTTTCTTCCCATTTTGTCCTTATTCATTTATTTGTCTGATTCCTCTTTAGCCTGCGGATTAGATGCAGGGGTGACTTGTGTCAATGACAAACCAAATCTAGACGCTTAAACCAGACCTAGGAATTTTAGTTCAAATGTATAACTCTCTTTGCTCAGATTCAAGTTGACCTTTAGGTGGAGGCCCTGAACCACTTTGGTACTCGAGTTATAGATTTGAACTAAAATTCAAGTTGACCCTTAGGTGCAGTACCTCAACCTTATCAAATATCCTCTAGTTGTTCTTGATTTTTATTGAGCCACTTAAATCATAGCTCTTGATTAGTTTAGTTCATCTTGTTCAGACCTACCCATGCAGTCGGGTACCACCCCTGATCGACCTTACTTTGTCTTCACCTTGATTTGGGCATGAGGTCGTATTCTCCAATAGTATTTTAATTTGTAACTTTACTTGGATGCTAATATAATGATAAAAATAATGATATTTTAATGATATTAAAATAGGTGAATCTGATCCATCTAACTGAAAAATAGAATTTTGAAGCGAGAAGCGGTAAGTAACCTAATGCTTCAAAGTGTGTTTTTCTGAAATTTGATAAAGTTATAATTAGTTGATTAACTTTGTATGTGATCTCTATTTTATACTTGATTAAATAAGTTAGGTATGTTATTATTGTAATTGTTTTAAAATACATAGTGTTATGTTAATATATCGATCATTACATATATTTTAAAATATATGTACGTTTAAATTCACTATATTTTGATAATTAGATCGTAGTAAAATATAGCATTAACTTAGTCGAGAATTAGGTTAGAGATCATTAAAATATATAAATTTTGGTTCATCATGTTCAATTATTTATATTTGGAGTTGAGATAGCCTATTAGATAGCCTATAGGTAGTGTTTGGTGATCCAAATGGGATCACCGAAATGATTTTAGATCACCACTGATTCTTATCCTGGAATAATCTGATTCTCGATTATTTAAGATCACTACATTTATTTTGCTATGTTTCGGTGATTAAAGATTCGCAGGTATCCATGAGTAATCTGTTTGGCATTTCATGAGAATCTAAGATCATTTTCCATAAAAATATATTTATTAATGATATAAATATAATATAATTAATATATTAATATTTATCAATATATTAATTATTAGCATATTCCATAAAAAATATATTTATTAGTCCTATGAATTATTAATGCTATAAAGATATATTAATTGTTATTATAGAATTAATATTTTTATTTATACTTATAATACATTAATTTCTAATACTAATAATTATTTTGATCAAAAAAATAAGATAAATAGAAGAAATATATTAAATACTTTCATTATATAAATATAAAATACAAGAATATATTTCTACTATAATTTAAAATTATCATTGAATAATAATATGATAAATAATATAATATAATATAATATATATCATATATATATATATGATATCAATATTATATAATATATAATAAATATTGACGTAGTATATCAACAGTATATTGATATATCAATTTTTTTCATTGGACTGTGAAGCATTTTTGTCCTTAACTTTCAGCCCAAGCTAGAGGCATTTTTGTTTTACTACTAAGTTAGGCAGTGATTTGCAGGGTGGGGATAATTTGAGATTACTGTCACGTAGAATTACTATAGTGTAATCAAATATAGTGATTTTATTATTTTCACCCACATCATTCTTGATTTTAGGATGATCATTCTGTACCAAACGCCCCTATATAATTTTGGACGGCTCCAAACCATAATTGTGTTCTTAATATAGGGATTTGCGTGCAATATAAGAGAAAGGCGGGGGTTGGGGTAATTAAGGGAAAGTCAGGGGCCACGGTTCAAAAACACTTTCAAAGGGAAATATGGAAACAACCAAGGGGCAATAAATTTTTCTTAATATTAAAATTCGCTCCAGAGGCTAGGGTTTCCTCTCCCACCCTTAGCTGCTTCTAAAACCCTTCTCCTAGATCTCCCTTCCCACATCCTCATCTATATCTTCTCAGAGCAGGAAGCCGCAGGGGGGTGGGGGTGCAGGAAGAAGCGATGCTGGACATCAACCTTTTCAGGGCGGAGAAGGGGTTCGATCCCGAGCGCGTCCGCGAATCGCAGCGCCGCCGCTTCGCCAGCGTCGACATCGTCGACGAGATCATCCGCCTCGACAAGGAATGGCGCCAACGTAATATAAAAGATTTTTTGGTCTCGCTCGTCTTTTGCCGATCTTTTTCTCAACCTCAATCTCCGTTATGTTACAAGATCCCCTTACGTTTAATTCCTCCAGGCCAATTCGAGCTCGAGAGTCTGAGGAAGGACTTCAATCGCATCAACAAGGAGGTCGCCCGCCTCAAGATCGTGAGTTATTCTCTCGTTTACGTTTTCTTGTACTTTTTTTTGAGCGATTTGGAATCGATCCAAAGTTTTGTTCTGTTTTGGATTGGTGAAGGCAAAGGAAGATGCGACGGAGATGATAAAGAGCACGGAGGAGAACAAGAAGCTGACGGCCGCGAAGGAGGTCGAGGTCCAGGAAGCCAAGGCCGCGCTGGACGCGAGGCTTGAGACCGTCGGCAATCTCGTCCATGACTCCGTCCCTGTTAGCAATGACGAGGTCTCATGCTGGATTCCATCTTTTCGTGATTTTTCTGTTTTGGAAGCTGGTGATTGTTGATAGATGTAAAAATGGTTTTTGCAGGCGAACAATGAAGTGATTCGGATATGGGGGGAGCGGCGGATGGAGGGAAAGTGGAGGAATCATGTTGACCTTGTCAGGCTCCTCGATATTGTGGATATGGAAAAGGGTATGATTAGGTTGGACTTCTTTGTGGTTCGTGTTTTCGTTATTTGAGTAGAAATGCAGTGTGCTAAGCAATGGCAAGCTTATCTGATACTAAGTAAAATACTCCTTTAGGATTGGATGTTACGGATTCACTATGCTTTTGTTTATAAACATATCATCTTGTTTGATGCTGGTTGCTATATGCTTATGTTCGAAATGTTGCAACCAATATCATCAACATTTGTGGTCTCTTCTGATAAAAACACTTAATTTATACCTTATAAGATTGGAATCGATAGACTTAAAAGCACATATATATTTAACCTGGACTAGTACTGAGTTGAATCGTGTCTATCCGGTGTCCAGATGCAGAGGACTTTATTATCACCCTTTTTATTGCATTTGTGAGAAACAAAGATAATGATATATTACCAGCCCATATTTATCAAACATAGAATTTTACTATAGTAGGTTTTATAAAGTAGCTACTTTTTGGCATGACTTACTTACTTTGTGCTCCTCACTGACCCTTCGTTCAAACTAGATAACTTTTGATCTCTAAGTAATATCACAAAAGATTTAATTAGGTAATAACTTTGATTAATGAATGGCTGTCATATTAATGATGTCCATAAGCGAAACATGTAAATGTCATGCTTTTGGATGTGTAGGTACGGATGTAGCTGGTGGGAGAGGTTTCTATTTGAAGGGTGAAGGTGTCCTCTTAAATATGGCACTTATAAACTTTGGATTGGCATTTTTGAGGAAAAGAAACTACCAACCAATGCAGACTCCTCTTTTCATGAGAAAGGATATAATGGCAAAATGCGCTCAGCTGGCTCAATTTGATGAGGAACTTTACAAGGTAAGCATTAGATATTATTTTTTGTAGTTCAGCTGATATTTTGGGCTTTTCTGTAAATATTGTTCGAGAGTTCTAGGATTAGACTATTCTTAGTTTAGTAAGAAATCTGAGATGTGATTGTTCTTACGATATATACTTGTTATATTGTTTTGTTCAAAGCCCTAAAATTACATATGCTCAGTAGATATTCTGTTTTAAGCATGACATATGTAGAACTCTGAAGGTATACGAAGGAATTAAACCTCCGCTGTTGGTCATGTTACCATCATTTAATTATTGAATGGAATCGCATTCATAATGGTGAAAATTGAAATATTGTAGCAGATCTTGAAGACGGATTTTCTAATTTCATCCCTCAAATAACAAGTGTTGAAGCATTGTAATAATGTAAGGAGACCAATCTTGGCCGAGAAGTGCTAAAAGTGGAGTGCACGTGCTATTTGTTTCTCTTATTCTTAATTATAGGTCAATGATCGAGATTAAGTCAAGCAAATAAATGACTAATACTAAATGTAGGTTTCTCTGGATTTAAGCCACATGCATATATGTAGGGGATATGCCTTAGATGGGCATTTTTTAAAAAGAATTTGATCCATTTGTTCTTCTTTTGTTCTTTTTCCTAGATTGAAGCTTAAGGATTTGCATCTAAATTTTACATTTGACATCCTTGAGAACATATTTCCATGCCCTTTATATATTTTTTCACAAGAATCTGGATTTATTTTTTTATAGCTATTACTGGTGATCTGAACTAAATTTTAGTTTTTTATAGAGAAATTTAAAACATTATGTACTGCCGATCATTATTGCGCTATTCTACTGAATCTTTCTTAGTTTTATAAATTTAAAACATTCATGAAGCCATATTAACAAACGCTTATGTTCTGCTTAGGTTTCTTAATATACGATAACTTGTGCTTTAAAAATTACTGAAGCCTAACATAATTTGAATTTAGTTTTTCCAATATGCTTCCTAAAGGCTTTTTTAAAACACATCATAAACCCATCATGTGAAAAAAGAGAAATTAATCAAAAAAAGGTTTTAAAATGTCATATACATTAGTTTCAGCCAAGATTTATCAAA
Source organism: Phoenix dactylifera (assembly GCF_009389715.1). Classification (NCBI taxonomy): domain Eukaryota; kingdom Viridiplantae; phylum Streptophyta; class Magnoliopsida; order Arecales; family Arecaceae; genus Phoenix; species Phoenix dactylifera. The sequence goes on from NW_024067885.1 coordinate 304,772, forward strand.
TGTTTAAAGTTGTTACATCTCAAGTAGTCGAGCATCACCTTTAAGCAGCTGTTTAAGTGCCCAACTGGCTGGTTTCAAGAGCCCAGAAATCACTTCATTTTATGAGAGAAAAAACAAAATCCAACAGAACGTACCATATTCTTTAAGATGATCACAGAAGCAACCATGGATGCAGATTAGAACTTTTGTTGGACATATGTAACTAATTCAAGAGGATTGTTGATGACTCTCTCAGCTACTGAAAATTGCGAGGCACATTCATTCATGACTAAAACCAGAATGAATATTTGAATATTGGTGGCGGTTCCCTGAATCAATGTCATGTTTCTCCACATACATAGTCCATGTGGTTGGTTCAAGAGGGAAGAGTATCTATCAAATGGTTGTAATTTAAGAGGGAATGATAGAGACAGGCATTTTAGTCTTCTGAAGTTGTATCCAAATGTGAAATGCAGGGGGTACAAAGTCGAACCCCATTATGCATATTATATATAGTAGATAGACAAATTTGTTTTGCACATAATAACAAGCTGCCTGGGCATTTATTGAGTAACATTATTAATTTGGAGATTTTCTGGATCATGACATAGCTCATCTTTAACAGGTAACAGGTGAAGGGGATGACAAATATCTGATTGCTACTGCAGAACAGCCATTGTGTGCTTATCATCTGAATGATCGAATCTATCCTTCTGAGTTGCCCATACGGTATAGTTCTTCCCTTTTCTTTTGTTTAGTTTCATTGATGACTTTTGTACTGTCACCAGAAAGAATTACATGGCCCAGGTTATGACTTGTAATATATCTGAATGTGCTTTTAGATATGCTGGATATTCAACCTGCTTCCGGAAAGAAGCTGGTTCACATGGTAGAGACACATTGGGCATTTTCAGAGTCCATCAGTTTGAAAAAGTAGAGCAATTCTGTATTACTAGTCCAAATAACAATGACTCTTGGGAGATGCACGAGGAAATGATAAAAAATTCTGAGGATTTCTATAAGGAGGTGTGCTCTTGTGAAGTCTATAATCATTTTTTTACTGTTACCTGCTAGCATATATAAAGTTTTTTTATGGAACTTATATGTTTCAGCTGAACATTCCCTATCAAGTCGTAGCTATCGTTTCTGGTGCTCTAAATGATTCAGCAGCCAAGAAGTATGACTTGGAAGGATGGTTTCCTGCAGCACAGACCTACAGGGAGCTAGTCTCCTGTTCAAATTGCACGGATTACCAATCAAGGAGACTAGGAATTGGATACGGCCAGAAAAAGGCAAGAAATTCAAACTTTTGTTCCTTTTGACCTAATAAAAGATGCTGGTTTGGTGTCCAGAGCAAAATAATAGTACGAATCTGAGTTCATATGTTGGCACCTGTGCAGAATGATGAGCAAGCGAAGCAGCATGTTCATATGCTGAACTCTACCTTAACAGCAACAGAAAGGACAATTTGTTGTATTCTCGAAAACTATCAGAGGGAAGATGGAGTTGAAATTCCCAAAGTGTTACAGCCCTTCATGGGGGGGCTAGACTTTCTCCCATTCATGAAAAGCCCAGAAATCAAATCTAAAAAGACCAAAGCCAAGGTTTTTCTCTCTCCCTTACTCTCTTCACTATGTTGAAGTAAATGGCCAATAAAGCTGGCTGAATCTTTCATTCATTTTTTTTTTTTTAACTTTTTTTGTATGATTGGGCAGGGTAACACCGGTTCATAAGATGAGGAACAGAGCAAGGCACATCTCATCCAAGGGATTGACGTATCTTTTATTTTTTGACATAAGAAGTATTTTGCATTAGTTTTTGGGCTAATGTCACCATTCACTATTTACAATTATAACAGAATACCATGTCGGCTGTTTTCAAAAAAGTTTTTAGAATAGAGGGTTGAAGTTTGAGTATAATTGGGATTTAGTCCGTTAATGTGTAACTTGGGAAGTGCTTGTGGTTGATGTTAAAGCTGGCAACCCAAAAAGTTGGTGGCCAACCTCTTGCAGGGAGAGGGAGGGTATCGATCGCTGCTTAGAATTTCATGGGTGCATGAAATTTGTTAGTACGTGTATTCATAGCTATGTTCCTCCCTCAGCTATGAAATTTGTTGTCCATTGACCCAGCTATCTGGATTTTGTACCAAATATTTGCCAAAATGGGTATTTTTGTTGTCTTATTTTAATTATCCTTTTTGTTGATATAATTTACCTTCTGTTTCTCATTAAATGGATGATACCTTTTATATTGTCGTTTAAAATATGAGAGAAAGCTTGGATGACTGGGAAACCTCATTTGACTAATTTATATATATATATATATATATATATATATATATATATATATATATATATATATATATATATATATATATGTATAGGGGATTGATAACCTACTCTTGGTAGGTTATCAATCTACCCATTTTTTCGTAGAATATCCTTACTTTTTATAACTCTTAAGGGTATTTTATGTTTTGTTACAATCCCACCTTAACTCATCCTCTCAACCCCCAATTTGTACTCTCCCCCCTCTCTCTCTCCAGTATATATATATATACACACACACACACGCATATACGTACGTATATATACGTATATACGTACGCACGCATATACGTACGTATCTATAACGCATATACGTACGTATATATATACGTATATATATGTATATGTAGATACATAAATACATACATACATACATGCATATATATATATATATGTGTGTGTGTGTGTGTGTATAGATATATATGTGTATCTACACACACACACACACACATATATATATATAGAGTGTGTGTGTGTGTATATATGCGTGTGTATATATATATATGCGTGTGTATATATATGTATATATATATATGTGTGTGTATATATATATACACACACACACACATATGTATATATATATAGAGAGAGAGAGAGAGAGGAAGAGAGTATTAATTGAGGGGTTGAGAGGGTGAGTTAATATGGGATTGTAAAAAGATATAAAATACCTTTAAGAGTTATAAAAAGTAAGGGTATTTTTTGTCCAATGAAAAATAGGTCGATTGATAATCTACTATAACACAAAGTAGGTTATCAATCTCTCTCTCTCTATATATTATTGTTTAAGTAAATAGATACTCTGTTAATTTTGGCCGGTGCAGTTTCTTTTTTCTCCCTCTTAAAGAGGGAGCAAGGAGTAGACTAAAACCTGTCCATAGCGCATGCCACCTGCTAGTTGTAACCCATCCAAGCCTAGACAGCCAACTGCACTCAACTCTGCTGAGCTTGGACAGTCGGATATATATTAAAGAGGGATGGAGGTGGAGTTGGAGAAATTGCCAGGTTGAACAGTTATTATAGGCAAAATGTATGTTCTTTAGATAGTGATTTGTTAGCTTAAGGCAAGAGTATTAATAGGAAGCTTATAAATATAAGAATGGCCGAGAGATTTTGTTGCAGAAAATAGTTTCAGAAGTGTGTAGAGGTGATGAAGGCACACAATTTTGAATATTACTGCTTGTTTCTTTGCCTGATTTAGTTTGCTATCCTCTACATCATATGCTTGACATACGGTTGTTGTATTAAATTAGGCTGCATTTAGCATTCCTGTTACTGTTAGTTTTTTTGTTTTGTTTTTCGGATGATGCAAAAAATTCCAGAGGTTGCCAAAATGTTTAGAGAAAAAATTGAGGAAGCTGACTTCACATTTTAGTTCTTCTGAAGTCACATTTCTATCTGGTACATCAGATTTTTTTTCTCCCTTCAGCAAGTTCTTTCTTTCCTTCAGCCAGGAATACTGATTTGAAACGTATTGGAACTGTAGAGCCTGTGAGATGTTGGAAATATTTTGGCTTTTGATTTGGGGTCTTAATACGCACATCATCACCATCTCTGCCGACTTTTCCTTCCAAGCCATCGACAGCACAGGCTTCCTTTTCATATTCCATCTGCAGTTCTTCCCTGTTCCAGCCGTTGAAGCATGTTCTTTTCCCCGTGTTGTTGCCGGTATTATTCTTGTTCTGGGCATTGTTGTAGGCCTATCAGGGCATGTCAATGCTGCTTCAAAACATGAGTCAGAAGAACCTATCACCGTATCTAAATCCCTGAATATAGTTTGCTCAAGTCTGTGGCTTTGGAGCTTTCCATGTTCTAATTCCATTACCACCAAACTCTTATAACTTTATCTCTTTTTTAAGACCCAAAACAGATGCATGATAAAGGCAGAAGCCAGTCTTTTCACAGTAAAGCCATAAGTCGGTCTTTTCACATAATAAAATCCTCGAGTCCCTCTTTTCATATGATATAAGTCTAAACTATTTTAACCAAGCCTTTCTTTTTATCTTTTCTTTTTTTTTTCTCGTTTGCATTTACCAAGCCTTTCATTTCACTTGGTGAGCTTATAAGGGAAAAAGATCACCAAAAAAAATTATTATTGTTATTTTCTAATATATATATATATATATATATATATATAAATGGAGTTTAAAAAATTCAAATCTTCATTAGCCATCAAACTTTTATTAAAAATTATAAAAAAAAGAAAAATATAGACATAGAAGCATAATAAACCTCCAATACATCTGAGCTTTTTAAAAAAAGTCAGCCAATATTTGCGGTGAGAACATTACGCTCGCTTTTTTAGATTCCGCTATACATCTGATGGGGCAGGTTTTATTTTCAAAGATGACAAACATGCGATTTCAGCCAATACTTGTGCGGAGAATTATGCTACTTGGTAAGTAATTAAATAGGTGGTTTAGGAGCCACGTATTTCAACTCTTTGGATAGGAAGTATAAGTTATCCCATTATTTCTTCTCTTTCCTGCAATGTGCCCTCTTTATCTTTTCATGATACTGACTTTTTTCTTTCTACTCCCAACTAGCCTTGCTTAGCTTGCAGGCATCCTCTTTCTACTTGGGAGAGGTCCTGACTCCAAACCGCGGTGGTTGGCATCTCGCTGTATTTCTAAAACAAAATGTATAATTCTCTAGAAGAAAGGCTATAGAAGATAGCTTGGCAGAACCCGATATCATTGTCTCTAATCTACTGAATAAGGATTTGAAGGTCTGCCAATTAGCAGGACTTGAAGGATAAAATAGGATTCACCTTCTCTCTGTTAATATTTCTAACATTGCATTGCTCAACCTTATCAAAAAACAAAACAAAAAAAAAATCTTGGATTGCTCTTTAGTTCTATTGATGAATATAGTATGATCTTCTATTGTAACATTGCCTTGGATGGTGTTTAAGAAATGAAGTGGCTCTCAAGTGTCCACCATCCCAACAACTACGAAAGGTTAAGCAACCTACAGTTTATGCACTCACATAGAAATCCTGGGCTTCTCGTTTTCCTCCCCATCGTCTTTCTTGATATGCAATAAGATCATTACATAGGTTTCATTTTCAACAACCTGTTGCAAGATTATGGAAAGAGATGGAGGCTCTTCAAACATAAAGAGTGGTCGAAGACAACCCAAGAAGAACTGCAAATCGGGCATTAGAGAAGGAGCTGGCATGGCGTTAGATGTAGGCAACAGAGGAGAATAGCTTGAGCAAAGAAAGGAGGCATTGACGTGAGAATATGTGTTGCGAAAGAAGGTGGGAGGGTATAAAAAGAGATTGGACCACTAGGTCGAGATAAGGAGACGGGTTCATTCGGGTACCTGGATAAATTATTCATTAACTATCTCATAGATGGATAACAACGAGAGGAGCTTAGTAGTAAGAAAAACAAATGTGGTCGCTTAGACTACTGGGGGGAAGAAAGACAGAAAAAGAAAAAGATGGGTCAACAGAGGTGCCCAAGGTAACTTCATAAGTTCATAAAAGCAATCAGTGAAACAAAGCACTTCAAATAATAACGACATATAGGTTGGAGTGCAGTTAAGGATGCAGAAGCATTATTAATATGCCAGTAAATTTCTAATATGAATTTACCATAAGATATTCCCTATTTTCACTTGGCTACACCTTTTGAAATAACTTTAGGTTGAATGTGCTTTTAAAAAGAGACGAAAGATGTGTATTTTTATCATTAAAAGAGAGGATGAAAATTTTAAAAAGAAAGTCATTAATTTCATGAATAAGTTAGATTTTTATTTTTTGATAAGAATATTCTAGCTTCTTGCCAAACCTCCAATCCCTCTAGGATGGCTTGAGAAAGAGAGAGCATTGGAAATCATAAAAATGGCTCCTAGGAGTTCATTGTTCATTCAGTTTTGGCATCCAAATTCTAGAAATCACTTCGTGGTTCTTTTTAACTTGGGGCAATGTTTGGAGGGTTCACATTCACTTCCCATGTATGTGCTATAGAGGAGCACCTGTTAACGAAAGGCTTATTGTATCTAAGGGTACACCAAATGAATATAGAGACACAAGTAGGGCTGATTACTTCGTAAAAATCTTAGACTACGAAAGCATATTCCAAAAAATGTTATCATATGGAGAGAAAAGATTCTCTAATGAATAATTATATCAATCCAATATTTAGCTTAATCAAGCTAGAATAGCTTCATTGCTTTGTGTTGAAGAGTTATATTAGTTAAGTACTTGAAATAAGAAAGCAAAAAAGAGGTAAAAGAGCTAATATGCTGCCCTGATCTTCATTTTTTTGCTAAGATTCTCTGAAGAGAGACTAGTATTTTTTAAAAACGGCCAAGGACATTTTATTTGGAAAGATGGAAATAAAATCTAGAGGTGATTATGCTAAAACTTAAAACTGTCATGTTTTGATGTATTAGAGATATCGTACACTCTTTGTAAAATGGTTCTCATTTTGCATAGCAGTTTTTTTTTACAAAGAAGTCAATTTAGTTTGACAAAAATTACTCCAAAAGGAAATTTAACATAATATACTATTCAAGACCATATTTTTTGTGAGTACTACCTAATCCATCTACCAGGATCTGAATGACTTTAGTGTTATCTTGGTTATCAACAAAAGAGAGGAGGATCAGTAAAATTTATAGAAAGCTGCATATACCTGTAATAAATCTCTACACAAGCTTGTAATGATTCACCATATGATCATGTAAAGCAATTAATTTATCTTTTAAAGAAATACAAGGCAAATAAAATTAATGATGCAACATTAAGAGATTTAGAAACCATAAGAGACTTCTTTTGTTCAATCTAGCTAGTTTAGAACTTGCAAAGAGCTTGCACAAGCTAAAAAAATAACTAATAATAGTAAAGGTTGTCTCTTTGCATAAACAGACATAGACGAACTCATAATATAAGGCATGAGCTACTAGGACAACAGTATAAACAAGCATAGATAGACACAACACTAATTAGACATCTACTACCCAAGATATTGTCTATAATAACTTACTCATCTGACTTAAATTTCTTCTTTGGGATAAAATGCCAAGCCCAAAGGTGCTTGCCTTTCGTCATGAACTTCACTTTAACATTGCCATTTAGGATACGTTGTACTGTGTCCAATGAGTGGAATGACACATGAGCAAAAAGAGACAGTCTATCTTCTTTCGGTTCTTCCATAGATATCAACTCCACATCTCCATAGTGTCTGCCAATTGCAACAAACAAAATAATAAATAAGCAATTGCTATAAATGTTTTTTTAAAACTAAATGTATGGATATAAATAGTATTGGAAGAGGTATGCTTTACTTTCTCTCTCTCTCTCTCTCTCTCTCTCTCTCTCTCTCTCTCTCTCTCTCTCTCTCTTTATAGTAGTACCTATATAATGAATCCTATAAAGTCTGGATAGGAAATCACATCTAGTTTTAAATTAATACAAGCATTCTTTAAAATAAAAAATATAAATTACTTCTAGAAATGAAATAATGTTACTTATATATAAATGCAAATGCATAACTAATAAAGTAGACAATTGTTCTACAAGATAATTTTGAATGCAAGGTTATTCTTAAAGCATCGAAACTAAAAACTACATAATCTTCATTATTTTCTCTAGAAACCTATTCATATCGTGATGAACATCGAGCACGTGCTACTTCTTCATAAATAGAGTATCAAAAGCTACAAGTAATATTTTCCAAAACCAAGAAAAGTACAAATCATATATAATAAACTACCTCTCCAATACATAAAATGCATATCTTGTTAACATATTACATTACTTTAATTCACAGTTTAAAAAACCAATAGGAATATAATTAGAATCAAACAATCAACTAAAAGGAAAAAATGTCAGTTAGCTAACCATAGAAGCTAGAAGAATCAAATAGCATCAAACTCTTTGGCTTAGAAATCTTTGTTCCATTCAAAAATGATGTTACATGAAAAATATTATTCTATTAACTTGAATAGTTCGTATTTGTAAATTCTATATTAGCTTATATGAAATGTCTTAATAGAAATCTATCTATTACATAAGAATAAAGAAAAAAATATCAAAGATTAAACTTCTTTTAATGATTCATTAGTGTACTTCACTTGATGATAGTTACACTTGTAGAATGACATACTACACAAAGTAGATTGACCGTGTTGGCCCAAAATCTAGAACAAATACCAAATAGAAAACAAAAAAGAGATGGTGGAAGAAAACTAATTAGGAGAGCGAAAATAATATTTTATTAAAAAGAATGAGCCGCATAAAAAAGTCCTTTCTCACTTCTCACTGGACAATTCTCACTCTCTCCCTTTTCTCTCTTTTCTTATGCCACACTAAAGAAGACACAGCTGGTCTCTTTAAATAGGATATCAATGGGTGGGATGTTTGATTCCTACTCAAATTCAGAAACCAACATCCATTAAAAGATTAAATTTAATCACTGCTAAAAGATAAGAAAAACTAACACCTATCAAAAGATAAGAAAAACTAGCACCCATCAAAAGATATGACTTGATTGCTACTAAAGAATAAGGATAAGCAATGATTTTCAACACTCCCCCTCATTATGAAGTCTATACTAACAACGCCGAGCTTGCTACACAAATCTTCAAACCGCTTGACAACTAATCCTTTGGTGAAGATATCCGCTAGCAGGTCCTCCGTAGAAACTGGAAGCACATCAATCTCTTCATTTGTATATTTTTTTAATAAAATGATGATGAACTTCAATGTGCTTTTTTCTTGCATGAAATATCAAATTCCTCGCCAATTGGTTGCACTCTCATTATCATAATAAGGAGGAATAATATAGTCAGTATCTTGACCTAAATTACCAAGCAACCTTGTGAGCCAAGCCGACTCCTGAACTACCATCATGGCCGCATGATACTCTGTCTCTATAGAAGACAATGCAATAGTAGGCTATCTCTTACTACACCAAGAAACAACACCAGATCCCAAGCTAAAAGAATAACAGTGGTAGACATATGTGTGTCTACATCACTAGTATAGTCTGCATATGTAAACCTACTAACTTGACTGAAGAATTATTAGTATATAAAATACCATAATCAATAATCTTAGCAATATATCTCAGGATTTGTAAAACCGCATCAAGGTGTGGGCATCGAGGACACTGCATATAACGGCTGACATGGCCCACTATATAAGAAATATCTGGCCTTGTGATAGTAAAATAGATCAAACTGCCCCCAACCTATTTATATATGGTAGGATCATCAAGAAGTTTGCCATGCTCTATGCTCAACTTTAAATTTGATTTAGTATGTATCTACATATTCTTGCAATTAGCCAATCCATACTTATTCAATAAATTAAGAGTATATTTTCTTTGACAAATAAAATAGCCATCCTTAAGCTTAGCTGCTTCAATGCTATGAAAATATCTCAATTCACAAGTTCTTTCATCTCAAACCATATAGATAGTTGTCCACGAGCACTATGGACCTCATTAATGTCATCACCAGAAACAATCAAATCATCAACATATAGAAAAATAATTACTATACCTTTACTAGTATACTTCACAAATAAACTAGAGTCAGCAAAAGATAGAGAATAAACACAAAATTATAAATACTTTGCAATTTTTTCATACCATGCTCTAGATGCTTGTTTGAGACCATACAAAGCTTTCCTAAGTCTGCGAACAAACTTAGGATGAGAGGAGTCAACAAAAGTAGGAGGCTGCAACATATCAATATCCTTATCAAGATCAGCATATAAGAAATCATTCTTGACATCCATTTGCCACAACGACCAACTTTTCCTTGCTGCTAAGAAAATTAGTACTCTGACAGTAGTTAATTTTGCAATTGGGCTGAATGTCTCATCAAAATCAACTCCATACTTTTGGAAAAATCCTCTTGCTACAAGCCTAGTTTTGTAATGTTCAATAATGCCATCACTCTTCCTCTTTACCTTATAAACCTACTTACAAGAAATAGGAGAAAAACCACTAGGTAAAGAAATCAAATCCCATGTCTCATTCTTCTTAAGAGATGAAATCTCTTCTTTTATGTTATCCTCCCAAACACCAATGCCTTTGGCCTCATCATATGAAGTGGGTTCTAGCTGACCAGCAATAGTAGAAGCATAACAATAAGCAATAGAAGAATAATTCCAATCTCGATACCTATCAACTGCTTTTTTCTTTCTCTTGCTTCTCTGCAATGGTGATGGATCCTTGGGAGCTTCAGGTTCAACTTCATATAACTTCATGTCTTCTTCTTCTCTAACAATATGCTCATTTTTCTTAGAAGTTAAGGCATGTACTCTAGTTTTTCATGGACTTTTATCCGTAGTAGGCAAAGATAAAGAAGACTCTGGCTGCTGACCTAAAGAAAGGAAAGAAGGTTCACCAATTTTTATGGAAGCAACATCCTTTTGAGATACTTGGTCCTTATCAACAACTGATCTAAACTCACCAAGTAGAAAATAGGATCCATCAAAAGACCACCAAGAAGAGCTCTCATCAAAAACATGTCTGGAGATATAAATCTTCATTATTTCATCATTAATGCATCTCCAACCTTTTCTAGCCTCATCATAGCCAAAAAATATACACCTGACAAAAATTTTATCTAACTTATTAGATAATTTATTATAATCATGCACAAAGCAAACACATCTAAACACACGAAGATGAGAAATATCACGATGTTTTTCAAATATTTTTTTCGTAAGGAGTCATATTATCAATACTTCTCAAAGGTGTCCTATTAAGAACATAAACTGTTGTTTGCATGCATTATGCCTAGAATTCACGCTTCACATTCTTTGCATGAATCATACTGCGGGTGGTCTCAAATAGATGCCTATTCTTTCTTTTTGCCACACCATTCTGTTCAGGAGTACCTAGACAAGTGAATTGTCTACTAATGTCATATCTCATCAGATAGTTAGAGAATTCTTTTGAAATATATTCTACACCACTATCGGTTCTTAAGCAACCAATTTTTAATTTAAAAATATTTTCAACCAAATTTTTAAATTGGCGAAAATTTTCAAACACTTATGACTTTTCTCTGACAAATTAAACCCAAGCATATCTAGAGAATTTATCAATAAAGGTAACTGCACACCTCAAATCGATAAAAGATGGACCACTAATCATTCCTATGAGATCTGAATGTATCAACTGTAGTGGCTGAGATTCTTGTTTGGCTCTTTATAAAAGGTCGCTTATGCATTTTTTCGTAGTGGCATCCAATGCAAATAGTGCTAGTATTGACCTTCATCTTGGGAAGCCCATTAACTAGTCTCCTGCTCTGCATATCTTAAACTCTATCATAATTGACCCGAGTCAATCTAGCATTCCATAAATCAACGATATCATGTTTAAAAGTCTGATCAACATAAGAATTACCGGCAAACATGACATCAAGCTTGTTCACTTTCTTGTCTTGAGTAATAAGCTTTCCAGAAGATTTAACATTAGCATGAATCTCCACAGTGTCAGGTCCAAATAAAACAGAATACTCTTTGTCTATGATTTGTGAAACAGAAATCAAATTTTTCTTCATGCCAGCTTGATGACCCAAAGATTGATTCATAGATTGATTTTGATGATCACAAAACCTTGAAGTATAGATACTAATGTTTATGTTGCAAGGAGAAAGATATTTATTTTGCAAGGAACATAGCAAGTTGGGAGAACACAAGAAGACCTCCAAAGCTCTCAAGTTGGAAGAAAGCTACAATTTATTGGCCCAAGCTTAAAGTTCAAAGGATTCAAATTGGAGGAGTAAAATCAAAGAAAAAATTCAAAAGAATAGTCTTCGAGTCGACTCCAATGTTTACCGAGTCGACTCCGGAGAAGTATGAGTCGACTCCTAGGAGTCACAGGCAGAAAAGTCAGAGAGCAGTTTTCGGGTCTGAAATTCGAGTCGACTCCAGTGGAACGCGAGTCGACTCCGATGGTTGGCAGGTCGACTCCAAAGAAAGCAAGAGTCGACTCTCAGCGGTACATAAAGAAAAAATCAGAGGGCAGTTTCTGGACTCTGAGATTCGAGTCGACTCCCGCATTGCACGAGTCGACTCCGAGACACCGCGACCCCAAAGAAGACAGAAGACTAATTTGCTGACTCTGAGATTCGAGTCGACTCCCAGACAGCTCGAGTCGACTCTAAGGCAGCACTTCACCAAAGACACAGAAGACTAATTTTCAGAAACTGAGAGCCGAGTCGACTTCAAGGAAGTTCGAGTCGACTCCAAGACTGGACGAGCCAAAAGACAGAGGATCGGGAGTTCGGGCTCTGAGATTCGAGTCGACTCCCAGGACAGTCGAGTCGACTCGAGAGGACAAAATTCAAAATTGGATCCACGGACTTCAGTGGATGAGCCGACTCCGAAATTGCCAAGTCAGCTCCAGAAGTTGGCGAGTCGACTCCAGGTTAAGACGAGTCGACTCCCAGTCGAGGCAAGCACATTAATTCAAATTTGGAACAGTGGCCGAGTCGTCTCCGGTAAAACACGAGCCGACTCCTGCAACAGGCGAGCCGACTCCTGATCGCGCGAGTTGATGAGAGTACAAAAGTGCGACCTACATGTCGCCAAAATTAGTGTTTTTGCTAACCGATAATAATAAATTCACTTAAATAATATTATATTTGGGTTTGACACAGGTTAGTATAAATTAAAGTTTAAATGCGCATTTGGTAGGGTTTAGAGGGATGCATCATAGCCCCAAACCGCGCGGGCCCAATCCTGTCATGATCTTAACAAGCACATTTGCACCCAAACATCCGAACCCGCGTGCGATCTCCCAGTGATCCTCGCGTTCCCTCCTTTCCGGATTAGCATCCGCACTCTTCCGAAATAGAGATTCCCACTCTCACTTCATCACAAAGAAAAAGAACTTTTTAATCTCCAATCCCATGAAGAATAGCTAAAAATAATATTCATTCCTGAAATTACTATTCATGCTGAAATCACTGTTCATATGAACACGAGTCGACTCCGATCCCAATGGTAACATTGTCAGGAAATGCAGACTGTGTCCAACGGCTCTTTTTCTTGTCTCTAACGGCTATATTCTTGTTTCCACGCCATCTAAAGCTATAAAAACAAGAAGAGAGCTAGGGAAGAACTCATGGAAGTGGGAGAGATCATCTAGGAAAGAGATCTCAAAGAGATTACAAAGAAAATCTCCCATAAGCACAAAAGGGCCATCCAAAACGAAATAGAGAGAAGAAGAGCATCCAAGTGAATCCGAAAGCTTCCTCTCCATCCGTGTGCTGCCTCGGGGATCCTCTACTTCATGCCAAATCAGAGGAGGATCAAGTAAAGAAGAAGCCGAGCTCCTCCATCTTCAAAACTCGTTTGAGGGCTTCTCTTTACTCTATTTGTTTATATTGTCATATTTGCTTGTTTAAGAAGCTTTGTTTTGTTTTATACTTTGTTTTAATATCTTGTACCTTGATTCAATCAAGGGATTGAATCAAGGGGTTAAGGTTTGTTGGTGAGCCAAAGAAAAACCAACGGTGTTAAGGTTTGTTGGTGAGCCAAAGAAAAACCAACGGTGTTAAGGTTTGTTGGTGAGCCAAAGGGAAAACCAACGGTGATAGGTTTGTTGGTGAGCCGAGGGTAAAACCAACGTGTAAGGGTTTGATTGTAATCCCGGGAAAACAATCGGGGAGGTTCTAGTCGGTGAGCCTGGGAAAACCGACCGAGTTCGTTGTGCGCTCGTAAAACAACAAGTTGGGTTGTGAGCTTGTAAAACAACCGGCTGTAATCGGTAGGATTATAGTGAAATTCCCAAGAGGTCTTGGGGAGTGGATGTAGGTGCTGGGGTGCACCGAACCACTATATGTCCTTTGTGTTTGTAATGCCTCTAGTTATTGTCTAACTAACACACTTACTTACTTAGATAAATTGCTTGCTTAATTCTTATCCGCACATCCTTTAGTTGCAAGCATATTTAATCAAGTCGAAGTCTATACATCAAACCCTTGCTAAGTTTAACTTTCACTGTGCATCTATACAACTTAGCATAGTTAATCAAAAAGTTTTAGAAGTAGCATAAAAGTTTTAAAAGACCCAATTCACCCCCCCTCTTGGGTTGTATCTACTGGGCAACAAGTGGTATCAGAGCAGGTGCTCAAATATTATTTGTAGTCTTAACCTACTAGAGCCAAAGATCATGACAACTCAAATAGATAGTTTTCTAGGAGAAGGACAATCAATTGATACACCTCCACTGTTTAATGGTATAAACTACCCACATTGGAAAATACGCATGCGCATTTTCATTCAATCACAAAACTACTATCTATGGAAAATCATAATAAATGACCTTCACACACTCTCTCATATTAATGAGAAGGACTTAGCACAATTAAATGCTAATGCTATGAACATATTATATTGTGCTATTCAAGAAACAAAGTTTAATGAAATTTCTGCATGCTTATCTGCTAAGAAAATCTGGGATACTTTAGAAAATATTTATGATAAATCTCAGATTAGCTCTCATATGCTTCAATTATATACTAACAATGAGACTGCAGAAAAGGGTGATGAATCTCCCTCAGTCGAGTCGACTCCAAGTAGCTCAGAGTCGACTCCCAAGTTAGTCGAGTCGACTCCAATAAGGTCCGAGTCGACTCCGAGGCAAATCAGCTTCCTAAAGACAAAGAAAAAGAGGAAGCAAGAAGAAAGGAAGAAAGAGATAAAAAGGAAGAAAGCCTTGACCAAGAAAGAGTCAAGCCAAAAAATAAAGGTTAGGAGCAACAATGATGATATTAGCTCCAAGAAACTACAAGAGGTAACTGACTTGTGCTTTATGGCACAAGAAGACAAGGTAAAATCTGAATCTACTCTTACCTCAAATGATTTTCAAGAAGAATTCTCTTATGATGAATTATTAAATGCTTTTCATGAGTTGTATAGTGAATGTAGAAAATTATCTGTAAAGAATAAAAATCTTAAGAAACTAAATTCTGAAAATGAAAGCTTAAGGTCATTTTCAGAAGAATTGATTCAGAAAAATCATAGCTTAATTAAAGAAAATCAAAACTTAAGTAAAGAAATTAACCAATTAAGATGTTTTATTAACAAATTCACTGTAAGTTCAGAAAGATTAAAAATGATGTTTGAAAGCCAACATGCTGATTTTGATAAATCAAAATTTAGCTTGACTCCTTCACTTAGCCATAAATCTCTAGAGAAAAAGGTTATCAATTTACCAAGCAAACCATTAAATAAGATAACTTATTTCAAAAATGAAAAGGACGGGAATAACAACTTTACCTATCGTTCTAGTATAATTAAATCAAATGGTAAAGTTATTACTATTAAACAGATATGGGTTCCAAAAGGAACCATATGTCCTAACTCTCAAGGACTCAAGCAAGCTTGGGTACCCAAAATGAGAAAATGAGGATGTACACATAGGTGTACCAAGGTACCTATGGAACATAAAGAAACTTAAAAAGTTATTAACAAAAAAAAATAATAATGAAATCAGTAATTCTTGCATCTCATCATTATTTGTGCTTTAGTATTTGATATGATTTGCTAGTAGTGATCAATTTTGTGATATAGAAAATACTTTTAGAAATATAATCAAATCTCTTCATTTTTTAGTATACTTTACTCACTATTGGATAAGTTGCTAAATGATTAATCAATTTATTAAGAATAACTCTATGAATTCTCTATATGCTTGATTGAGAGTTATTATCCATGGCATTATTGTTTATTGATCATAGATATGATAATGTGTACTTGGTATGCTTTTGAATATATGCACTATGAATACCAAGAAACCATCCTTGGCATATAAAATCAACTCATGCTAGTATGTACTTAATCTCAAAAGACCTTGCAAGGCTTACTTAGATTATCTACTTAAAGGTCAAAGTTTTGCTATGCATGCTAACTAAGGAAACAAACAAAAATCATTTCTAAATCTAAAGATGTTGTTTCCATTTCCAAGTTTTTCAAAAGCTTACATTGGATTTATTCTTGAAAAATAAAACTGAAGTATTTTTCTGTATTTACTAAATCTTGTAAAAGTGGTTCAAATGATAAAGGTTATACAGAAAATAATATTAAATCCAATGATTTCAGCACCAAGGACACCATAAGCAAAATAGGATTAATAGAATTCTTGAAGAAATGAAAAAGACAATTATGTATGATAGTTATCTACTTAAATAATTTTTAAAAGACTATCATCACTGCTTGTCATACATATGATTTCTATTTTTGATGAAAATTTTGATCTTCTTAAAAATGGAAAATGAACCATTGCATATCTTTCATATTTTTCAGTCGTACATGTTATTATGAAAATAATGCCAAATCTGATAAAGATACTTCTATCCTTGGATATCATTCATCAAGCAATGCATATAGAACATTCATGAAAAATTCTAGTTGTAGAAGTATCAATTCATTTTATTCTTTATGAGACTAATGATTTATTATCAAAATACTAAAATCAAATTATATGGTTAATCTTTTACATATGCACTTAATGAAGAAAAATTGATGACTACTAAAAGACTAAATCAAGAAAAGAGGAAATAGATCTTGATAAAGATTCTTGCATGATTAGAAGTAAAGATCATCATTATCATGTGCTTGCTTCATGAGCTTTATATTCTGTCAAATGAATGTGTAGAAGTCACTCCTATGTGGTTACTTCATTAAAAAGGAGATCTATGAAAAATAACCACCATATTTAAAAATACACATTACATATATGATAAAGCAATATGTGATTTAGAACAAGCATCAAAAGCATGATATATAAAAGCTTAAGCAACCTTTTTGATAGAAAGTAATAGTGATAAATCTATGCATCAAAAAGATGAATTTGTGATATCTTATTTGCTCAAAGTATGCATTGATGACATCATTTTTGGTTCTACTAATGAAGAGTTATATTGCAAAGTGAGTTTGAAATATGATGAATGAATTAACATCTTCTCTCAAACTCCAAATTAAGACAAACAGGAAAGGGGATCTTCATTGACCCACGTTAGTCCACAAGAAAACTCTTATAGAAGATTGGCATGAAGAAGGTATATCTATGACCCCATCTTGTAGAATTTGAAAAGGATGAGCAAAGTAGATCTATTGTGTTAAAGCTGTATTGAAGCATGATAGAATAATTATTTTATCATACAGCTAGTAGACCAGATTGTATGCTCATTATGTGACCTTGTGCAAGACTTCAATCTAACTTTAATTAATCATATTTTATTGATAACAAATAAATCATAATCTGAATTTTGATAGAAACAAATGTTTAAGATAAATTGATTAAAACATAGTTAACATATCTTATTGATAATTATCTTAAGCAAATAGAATCTAAACTAAATTGACTTAAACTATCTTGGTTAATGAATCTATCTCTTTAGTTCAAATGATATGTGCTTGCTTATATTTAGGCAATCTCTTGAGTAGAGTGACTCAACATGCAACTATTGTCATATCTTATATTGAGTCATCTAGTTAAAAAAATATATATGTTGGATGAATGCTTTGTATCTTAAAGAAACTAATGACCTTCCTTCAAGAAAGAAAAATGAGAAATTTCAACTTGAAGGATATCTTCATGTAAGATACACTAAACATTCACATGCAAACAAGAGAGAGGATCTTCTTCAGCCAAAAGTTCACACATAAGAAATCTAGTTTGGCTTGAAGAACATATAATGAATAGGTAATTTAGATACCTTTCTCACAAATTAGTTGAGCAAAGTCAGTAACTTAAATCTTATTATGGCATGATTAAATTCTTTAATTATTAATTTTTGATATCATGTCTATATGTGTATTGACTGACTTATACTTTTAGAAATTATTTCATGGTTTGCCCAAACTAAAATATATCTTTGCCTATGTCATAACCATGAAATACACAAGTATATGCTTAAAATGTTGATGTAAAATAACTTGTGAGAAGTTATGAATCCTTGAGCATAATGAAAATGTTGTTTGCATGATATACATATATATGATACGTAAGATTAATTCTCTATTCTGCTCTCTCATGAAAATTACTTGAGAATAACAAAAAGAGAGAGAGATAAAGAAAAGAAAATGGATATTATTCAAGAGAAGTAAAATCCAAGTAGAGGCAAACACTTCAACCTTAAGGAAAAGCAAAACAAACTTAATATATTCGACACATTTGTGAGACTTGTGTGAGCATTCTTTTGGAAGGGATAAAATCCATAATTAATTACACTTAAACAGGAAGGTTTTGAAGTAAACATTTTAACCTTTCTATATTGCTCATCATAGGGATGGTGCCAATGGGGAGGCTAGTGGTAGTACCCGGCACTATTTGACCCAACTATTCGGTGTAGGGCATATTAGGGACGGCACAAGAGGGAGGCTAGTGGTAGTACCTCGTGTCCCTTTCCAACTCCACCGGATAGAGAGCAAATAGAGTATAGAGCATAAGAAAGTTATAAATGAAAAACAAAGTAAATGAAAGTAGAATTAAGTCAAATTTTTAATCACTTGAAAACACACTTTAAGGATGAAATCATTGCAAGATTATATTTAAATAGGGGGAGTTTATTTGAAAAGAATTGATTTTGATCCTTGACATTCTTGTACTTAGTATTTTAATGCATGACTTAACACATGGTATATTTTGCATATGGTATGATGTCTTGATTTATGGATTCTCAATATTTTGTAATGTTTCATACTTGGACAATTTGATTGAATGTTTGAATTGCTACATAACATCTTTTGTTTAGTTTTATTGAAAAGAAATTTCAGATTTGTCATTCACAATCATTGTTAAAATCTGAAAGCTAAATAAAATTGTAGAAAGGAGAAGAGAAGAACATCTCTATTTAGAAAAAATAAATTGATATTGATCTATCTTTCTACTTGCCTAACTTTGATACATAATGTCCTAATACTTGTTAAAATATGCTTTATTTTGTATCGAAACTCAAAATTAAACACAAAGATTCTGAAAGTGTTTTAATGTTATTTAAATATGTATTTTTCAATCGTAACAATTTAAGATGAGCTACATTGTGAAAGATATATATCTCATATTATGACTTAGAAAGCTTCTATTAAAAATCCTATGTAATTCAGAATCCGATTTTGTATAAAAGTTTAAACTCCATATGATTACTAAATAAAATGTTAATGTAAGAAAAACAGAATTTATTTTGATTGCTCCGATATGCATCCGAAACATATCATTTCTTATCTTCAAAGTATACTAATTTTGATTCAAATGATGTGTCTTACGATGATCTTGATTGCAAGTAAATATTTTTAAAATATATGACTTTATTTTAATATTTAAAAATTTATTGAGCTTCATGTATACATCGCTGAAAAACTATGATTAAGAAATTGAGTTCTAAAAATATATATACCTCAATGATCATCTATATGTTTTTTCTCGCCTACATTCTTAAAGATTTCCATCAGAATATATATAGAGTGAATGATCTAAAAGCTAGAAATATTTCACCTCACTCAAATGACTCTAAAAGAAAGAAAATGTAAATGCTGTTGAAAGAAACTGAGCGTCAAATGAATCATTTTCTGATTAATATTTCAGTACATTTTCTCAAAGATTAAGAGGAAGCATAACTTGTTCTTGATAGATCAAAAAGGGTGATTGCTATAAATTTTGAATAATTCTTGATCACTCTCCATTCTCGATATCATAGAATTTCAGTTCTATTCACGTTTGTCATTAAAATCTGAAATTCAACAAAAGAAAAGAATGATTAAAGAAGTATGCATCTTTTGAGGGGGAGCTTTAGATATTCAGTATCTTATCCTAAAGTTACTTCAATTTGATGTATACCTTAAATCTTATGGATTGATTTTTATGAACTTCCTTATATTGCAAGACATGCTTTAAATTACCTTGAGATGAGTTCTATAAAGGTTGTCTTATCTCAAACCTTGAGTCTTATGAAAATAAGCTGAAACTTATAGAAAATATATTTTTGAGATTGACAATTTTATTGAACATTATCTTAGGATTCTAAACTCTTAAATGGAATGATCAATTGAGGGGGAGAAAGAAAATTTCAGAAGGAGAGGTCTTATGGAACTTAATCGCATAAATCTATAACTAAAGGAGAGAGAAAGAATACTAAATGAAAAGTGATTCTAATACTCTCCAATATGTATCATCTGAAATTTAAATCTGAAAATCTTTATGATACACCTTGAGGCGTGTTATTTGGTTAGTATATCTCATGCATCACTCTTGAACCAAATTGCAAATCTTAAGAGCCTCTAATTTAATGAAAAAGGAGGAGAATAATGTGTTAAATTTTCTTGAGTATCTCTTAGAAAATCTATTTTTTTAAACTTCACTAATGAGCTCTAATTGGCTTGCTTTTTGGAACTTCAATTTTGTGCAAATTCATTATTTTATGTATCAAATTGTGCTTATTTTCTAAAGAAATAAAAGAAAGTCTTTAAAAGAGCTCTAAGATGTATCAAAAATTGCATGAATGTATATTTTGATATTTGTGCCCCAATGCTCCTATTATCATAAAAGAACTTTGAAGTCATTAAGAGAATTAATTAATTTGCTCTCATGGTTGATAAAATACTTAATAGATTGGGCAAAAGGTCCTAAATGAACAAGCTTTCATACTTATTATTGAAGAGAGGTTAGATTTCCATTCGTGTGGTATTTCTTGAATTAACTTAAGAAAGATTCCACCTACACTTGCTTAGAAAACTATCTGTGGTATCACATTCGATGTGTTCTGCTCTGAAATTATCTTAATTGGCTCTGATCTATGCTCATTAATCTGATTCTAATATTATTGCCTTGAGTTATATGATTCATATCCTTGCAATAATTTGACTTGCAAATCAGAGTACAATAAGGAAAAGAAATATATGAGCATTCTGATCTTTGTGCTTAATGTTTCACTATCTTTTTGATGTTGTCAAAAAGGAGGAGAAATATCTAAGTATATGCTCATAATGCCTTTATGCTTTGAATTGAATACAAATCAGCTTAAATTGAAATATGTTGATTGTGTTAAGCTGATTAAATCTAAAGCATTATCATGAAGTATGTTTTTTAAATATATATGTTTTCTACTTCATGCAACTTAGCTATGTATTACTTCTAGAAAACAATATCTTTTATATTGCATATACTCCAAGTTTTGTCATCATCAAAAAGGGGGAGATTGATGACCCAAAGATTGATTCATAGATTGATTTTGATGATCACAAAACCTTGAAGTATAGATACTAATGTTTATGTTGCAAGGAGAAAGATATTTATTTTGCAAGGAACATAGCAAGTTGGGAGAACACAAGAAGGCCTTCAAAGCTCTCAAGTTGGAAGAAAGCTACAATTTATTGGCCCAAGCTTAAAGTTCAAAGGATTCAAATTGGAGGAGTAAAATCAAAGGAAAAATTCAAAAGAATAGTCTTCGAGTCGACTCCAATGTTTACCGAGTCGACTCCGGGAAAGTATGAGTCGACTCCTAGGAGTCACAGGCAGAAAAGTCAGAGAGCAGTTTTCGGGTCTGAAATTCGAGTCGACTCCAGTGGAACGCGAGTCGACTCCGATGGTTGGCAGGTCGACTCCAAAGAAAGCAAGAGTCGACTCTCAGCGGTACATAAAGAAAAAATCAGAGGGCAGTTTCTGGACTCTGAGATTCGAGTCGACTCCCGCATTGCACGAGTCGACTCCGAGACACCGCGACCCCAAAGAAGACAGAAGACTAATTTGCTGACTCTGAGATTCGAGTCGACTTCCAGACAGCTCGAGTCGACTCCAAGGCAGCACTTCACCAAAGACACAGAAGACTAATTTTCAGAAACTGAGAGCCGAGTCGACTCCAAGGAAGTTCGAGTCGACTCCAAGACTGGACGAGCCAAAAGACAGAGGATCGGGAGTTCGGGCTCTGAGATTCGAGTCGACTCCCAGGACAGTCGAGTCGACTCGAGAGGACAAAATTCAAAATTGGATCCACGGACTTCAGTGGATGAGCCGACTCCGAAATTGCCAAGTCAGCTCCAGAAGTTGGCGAGTCGACTCCAGGTTAAGACGAGTCGACTCCCAGTCGAGGCAAGCACATTAATTCAAATTTGGAACAGTGGCCGAGTCGTCTCCGGTAAAACACGAGCCGACTCCTGCAACAGGCGAGCCGACTCCTGATCGCGCGAGTCGACTCCGATCCCAACGGTAACATTGTCAGGAAATGCAGACTGTGTCCAACGGCTCTTTTTCTTGTCTCTAACGGCTATATTCTTGTTTCCACGCCATCTAAAGCTATAAAAACAAGAAGAGAGCTAGGGGAGAACTCATGGAAGTGGAAGAGATCATCTAGGAAAGAGATCTCAAAGAGATTACAAAGGAAATCTCCCATAAGCACAAAAGGGCCATCCAAAACGAAATAGAGAGAAGAAGAGCATCCAAGTGAATCCGAAAGCTTCCTCTCCATCCGTGTGCTGCCTCGGGGATCCTCTACTTCATGCCAAATCAGAGGAGGATCAAGTAAAGAAGAAGCCGAGCTCCTCCATCTTCAAAACTCGTTTGAGGGCTTCTCTTTACTCTATTTGTTTATATTGTCATATTTGCTTGTTTAAGAAGCTTTGTTTTGTTTTATACTTTGTTTTAATATCTTGTACCTTGATTCAATCAAGGAATTGAATCAAGGGGTTAAGGTTTGTTGGTGAGCCAAAGAAAAACCAACGGTGTTAAGGTTTGTTGGTGAGCCAAAGAAAAACCAACGGTGTTAAGGTTTGTTGGTGAGCCAAAGGGAAAACCAACGGTGATAGGTTTGTTGGTGAGCCGAGGGTAAAACCAACGTGTAAGGGTTTGATTGTGATCCCGGAAAAACAATCGGGGAGGTTCTAGTCGGTGAGCCTGGGAAAACCGACCGAGTTCGTTGTGCGCTCGTAAAACAACAAGTTGGGTTGTGAGCTTGTAAAACAACCGACTGTAATCGGTAGGATTATAGTGAAATTCCCAAGAGGTCTTGGGGAGTGGATGTAGGTGCTGGGGTGCACCGAACCACTATATGTCCTTTGTGTTTGTAATGCCTCTAGTTATTGTCTAACTAACACACTTACTTACTTAGATAAATTGCTTGCTTAATTCTTATCCGCACATCCTTTAGTTGCAAGCATATTTAATCAAGTCGAAGTCTATACATCAAACCCTTGCTAAGTTTAACTTTCACTGTGCATCTATACAACTTAGCATAGTTAATCAAAAAGTTTTAGAAGTAGCATAAAAGTTTTAAAAGACCCAATTCACCCCCCCTCTTGGGTTGTATCTACTGGGCAACACAGCTACATAATAAACATTACTTACAGAAATAGAAGAACCAGGAGATGATATGAGGGATAAATCACCAATATTTTTGATAGAATAAAGTGAGTCATCGACAGTACTAATAGCATCAAAACCAGTATAATCACATAGAGAGTCAAATATCTCTCTATGACTAGTCAAATGATTAGAACACCTAGAATCAATAATCCAATCATGAACAAAATCAATATCTAACACATGACAAGAAGTAGAAATACATGCATGCTGGCTATCAAGACAACTAGAATCAACAATACTAGTAGTGAGAGATCATCTACCATTTTTTCTCTCTCTCCCATGCTCTAAAGAAGAGGATGTAACATTAAATTGATTGAGCTTCACTCTGCAATCTTAAATTTTGTAGCCAAATTTTCCACACCTATGACAATTCTCCTTGAATTTATAATTTTTCTTCTAATTAGGATTTTTATCCTTCTCAAATTCTCTAACTGGACTTTTTTTTTGAATTTTTAAATTTGTTATTCCACTTCTTATTTTTATTTTTACTCCCAAAAAATAAGACAACTTCTTTTTAAGGAGACATAATCAAATCACACATCTAAGTATTAAGTGTTTCTTGATTATCAAGTATATTTTCTAACTTTGCTAACGTAGGTTGTTGAGCCCATCCAGAAATAGCAAGCATATAAGAACTATACTCTTTATTCAAATCATGAACTAACAGTCTATGCTGTTTATTTTTATTATAATGAGAGTTTGGATCAAGCATATCGAGCTTATCAAACAATTTTTTTCCTTCAAGAAAATATTGGGAGATTGTAAGGTTACCTTGAATGAGAACACCAATCTCATTCTCTAAAAATTAAAGCCAAGCCTCGTTAGACTTAGAGTAGAGAGCAGCAAGAATATCCCATACCATTTTTGGCTCCTTTAAATCTTGAATATGATAATGGTTTTCTTCATCCATACTAGTCATGAGAATATACATAGCATTTCTAGCTTTGATCTCCCACTTTTTTCTTGCTTCTGCATTGTTAAGAGTTTCTGGTGGCTTCACCATATCTATCCCGTTCACAATCTTCCACAAATCTTGCCTGATTAAATAAGAATTGATGCGGGCCTTCCAATACATATTATTGGTGTTGTTCAATTTTTTAATCCCAATGCTAGCAATGGTAGTAGGTTCAGCTTTGTACAGCGAATTATTAAAAGTTCTTCAACTACGCCGAGCTACGAACATACGAATAGCCGATCTTCAAGTCTATAATTTTGATATTATGTAGAACGACATGCTACATAGAGTAGATTGACTGTACCGGCCTAAGATCTAGAACAAACACCAAACAGAAAATATAAAAAAAACACTAGAAGAAAACTAATTAAGAGAGAGAAAAATACTTTATTAAAAAAAGAGCCACACAAAAAGGCTCTCTCTCACTCCTCACCAACAAGGACAACTCTCACTCTCTCCTTTTCTCTCTTTTCTCATGCCACACTAAAGGAGGTACCACGGTTCCTTTAAGTTGTGCATCAAATGGTGGGATGTTTGATTCCTACTCAAATTTAGAAACCAACACCCACTAAAAGATAAGATTTGATCACTACTAAAGAATAAGGATAACTATCACCTACTAAAAGATAAGACTTGATCACTGCTAAAGGATAAGGATAACTATCATCTACTAAAAGATAGACTTGATCATTACTAAAGAATAAGGATAAGCAATAATTCTCAACAACACTTAGCTTATATTTAATCCGTTGATATAAACAAAATGCACTCATCCAGTTTGAGGATGATAGTATTATTTCGATGATTAACAAAACAATTGAGGAAATATTAAATTAATAATATGACTTAACTTGATACACTACTAATGAACACCACATTCTTGATACATTGAAAGAATGAGATCAAGACGACTCCCAATGATTAACAACGAGATAAAAATGTAATAAGAAAATGATAGAGAGTCTTTAAATCTAATTCAGCAAAGTTTCAAGTGAAATATACTCTTAAGGGCAAAACAGTAATTTTTATTGTTAAGGATATGAAGTTCTACCGTAGGATACACTCAAAATTACTTGAAGTATGTTCTATTGATTATATAAATCAGTCTAACCTTAAGATGCATAAAACTGTGAGTTGAGTCGACCCCAGAAGAAGTAGAGTCGATTCTGGCACATTTTGAAACCATCTGGCACATCCTTGAAAAAATGACTCAGATGAACAGTAAGTGGAGTCGACCCCAAGTTTTCTTGAGTGGACGCCAAGAGAGGAGCCGACCCCAAGTTTTCATGAGCCGACCCCAACTCGAAGCGTCCAAGAAAACAACTCTCTGGATTTTACTGAGAAGGTCAACCCCAAGTTTTCTTGAGCCGATCCTAGATGGAGCCGACCCCAGGAAGACTTGAGCCGATCCAAGTGGAGCCGACCCCAAGAGAACATGAGCTGACCCCAGGATAAGTATTCAAATAAACTATATCTTTGGAATCCCTTAGAAGGTCGACCCCAATGGAACTTGAGTCGATCCTACTGTAGCACGGATCGACCCCAAGAAAGTATGAGTCGACCCCAGTGAAAATGCCGAAAAATAATGTTTCTATGGTTTTTGAGAAGGCCGACCCCACTGTAGCAGGGGTCGACCCCAGAGAAGCTCGAGTTGATCCCAGTGAATGTTGAGTCGACCCCAAGGCTGATGAACAGTAACTTGAGTCGACCCCAGAAAAGCTTGAGTTGACCACAGTACAGGCAAGGGCATAACGGCTAGTTCTGCAGAAGTGCTTTTTGAGCTCTCAACGGCTAGTTTTTCAAATCTAACCAATGGGGAGTGACCAATAAAGGTTGGAAAGTATTTAAGAAACACTATTCATCAGAGGAAGTAATTCTTTTGCAAGAAATCAAAGAGCATTCAAGTTAAAGCAAGCCCTAGTGTTCTTCATCAAGTTGTTTTATTCAAATCCTAAAAAGAAGATGGTTGAGCAATCTGAAAGTGCATTCAACAGCTCCACCAACCCATTATGAAGTGAAGTAACCTGAGCAAAGAAGAGAAGAGCATCCCAAAGCGATAACTATCTCTCATCTCTTTTTTGAGTTCATATTTGTTATATTTGCTCATTTAGGAGCTTCAAACTTCTTTCCTTTTAAATCTCTTGTAAGGTTGGTTAGTGAGCCCGTAAAACCAACGGTATAGGTTGTTGGTAAGCCCGCAAAACCAACATAGGTTTTTGGTGATCCCGAAAAATCAAAGTGTAAAGGTTTTTGGATTGTGAGCTCGGAAAACAATCCAACTATAATCCGCGGGATTATAGTGAATTTCCAAGGGAACACTTGAGGAGTGGATGTAGGTGCTTAGGAGAGCACCGAACCACTATACTTCTTGTGTGTTTGCCTTGTGTGTCTTTCTACTTTCACTACACACACTTAATTAGTATTAACTAAATGATTCATTCATCTATCAATTTTATTAAGGGACTAAAAATTTAGAAAAACCAATTCACTCCCCCCCTTTTGGCTTGTCACCTTGGGCAATACAGTTTCCTTGCAAATCTAAATAAAATTTTCTTTCTTTATGATCTCTCTCTATCATTACAAGAATTATAAAAAAAAAAGTTACTCTCTCTATGTACATAAATGTGTACTTTTAGAAACATAACTAGTACTATGATATATAGTTTCTTTTTCTTTCTCATAGCATTAAGTGTTATATTGAATGCTATTGATTTTAATAAAGTAAAGTAAAACACTACTAGCTAAATTTTAAAACTTATAATTTCCTTTTTTCAAGATATAGGAGGGGGTAATCCTCTTGTGTACCCTTATTCTCATCCAACCTACCCCTTGAGGACGACTCCAACCAAAGTTGAACCCTTTCCCTTTTGTCTAAGCAGCAAGAGATGTACCGTCTAAATTAAAGTTTGGTGGTTGAAACTCATAATTTTCAATCATTAATTGCATATCAAAATAAAAAAGTTTTTAAATAGAAATGTGTTTGACCATGATACAAGAGAGAAGAAAATTACGTCCACTTAGAAAATCACAACATTTCATTTTTGTTTGCTTATAGCCTATCATATATATTGGCCAAGAAATTTTTCCTGAAAGGCATAAAGTCAACATCTCCGTAATGTATACATTCTTCAAAATTAAGTAAATAATGAAGGATCATAATGATCACCCATAATAGGGTCGTTTTGTTGACTTCGATCTCTTTTTCCACCCAAATTTTGATTAATTCCTCTAATAACAGTCATAACAACATAAAAAAAATTAATAAAATCTTAAGATTGATTTTCTTGCAACATTTCCCTTAACAACAATGTATCTTCATATTTTTATTATCCCTTTCTTGATTAACCCACCAAGTGCTGCCTCCATTTTTGTACCCACACCAAGACATTGCCACCTATACGTTAGCTTTATCTCTCTCTCTCTCTCTCTCTCTCTCTCTCTCTCTCTCTCCAACCTAATCCCAAGCTTATACCTTTATGTCTCTTATGCCTATACTTATTGACCCATTAATTAGTTTGCCATTTTAGACTCTATGAACAATAATGCTAGAAACTTCTTTTTTTTAGTAGATCTTACAAAGGAAGGGATAATAGAAGGAAACCATATTTTGATGCATGGGAGAGAAAGAAGGAAGAGGAAGAAAGGTGGATGCAAAGGCAAGGCTCTCATGATTTCTGCAAGACAAGGAATGCAATTATGAGCCCATTATGCGTTAGAGAAAAAGAAAGAATGTCAGATTGGGTCTGTTGAACAAGAGAGAGCCATAGGGTGGTGTGATGAGCTCCTATAGTATGATATGAAAAATATGTATATATAGTTCTACAAGAAAGGAGAAGAGAGAACATGATCAAGGACAATAAGCCAAAAAATAGGAGGTAATTAAAAGGGATACTCAATCTCCTTAGAATTTTCCAAGTATTATAAATTCTATTAATGAAATTTTATCCTAAATTTTACTAAGAAAATGGGTTGGTTAATAAAATGGCCTCCCTACAGATGCACTTTATCATAACTTTTAAATAAAATTATTTCCACTTTTTATCCTCTATAAGTAATACGTAGTCTCATCTTTAATAAATAGACTTTGATTAATTGTTGCTCTTCTTTGAAAGTTGAAACAAGAGAATTTATAAGCTAAATATATGCAATATGTATAAGAAAATTTATTATTTAAATTTATGTTATCAATGAAAATATTGAGTCTTTATGACAAATTTGAGATGTACAGACTATAAAAATTTTATATGCTAAATGAATTTTTCTCTCTCCTTTAAATACACTTGCCTCATGACATAACTTAAACCAAAACTAAGGATATGTCTATATCACTTATCTTTTCTTTCTTTTAGAAAATAAAACATAAAACCAAAATAAAAAAGTTGTTTGGAGTTATAAAATTTTTGTTACTCTATTTTGAAGTTACTGTCTTTGTTAGAGTTTGTAAAAAGATAATTGTGCGAAATTTTGATATTATCTTTTTAAAAAGTAAAAACTATTGGCAAAAGTTTTTTCATATCTCATTTTATTCACCGCACCCCTCTTTTCTTATCAAATTCTTTGCAAAACTCTTTTCTCAATTGCTCAAGTATCCAACTTCCAACAATATTATTTTATTTAGATAATTGACATTAAATTCTATCCTTATGAGATCTATGGCATCTCCTCCTCAACTATTTAAGCATACCTATCTTTCTCTGCAATGAACATGATGTCATTTTTTCTCATTTTCCTCCTCTCCCCTCTCTCTCCCTCCCCCTCTCCTTCCCCCCTTTACCTCTTTTTCCTCTTTGCTAATTGTGCCCAAGTCTAAGTCGTAGCCCAGTTGTACTCTCTTCTCTTTCTTCATCCTTTGTCTTTTCTCCTCTTTTCTTTTTCTGCCCATTAATATGTTTTTTCATAAATCTCTTAAAATAAACCAAAGAAAGAAAAAAAGATGATTGGAGAAACAAAAAGTATTTATTATTTAAAACCTGTTTTATAGAAGAAAGGAAAGTGAAGATGGTATATAAGACTCCATCCCATAGGAAAACAATCTTTTTTTTTTTCCTGATTTATATCTTTTGTTCGTTTTTTTTTGTAAGTTTTTTCTTCTATTTTTTCTAGTATAAGAGAAAATGGGAGGACTCAACAACTCAATAGTCTAGCTACACATTATGTACTTTTCTCTTTTCATCATGATTTTTGTCATGTGAAGGAAAAAAAGAAGAAGGGAAGAAGTACACAGGTTTCTCAATAATCAAGACCACTAAGCAGCATAGGTATGCCATTTTCTTTCTTTTCTTGATTTAACAGTTAAGTTGTACAATTATGATATTAAAATTGATGAATTTTAAAAATAGCTAGTTAAGGCTACTACTACAAAAAAGTTATAAATGAGTTTATTCGCTTTTGTTTCTTTCTTTCCTCTTATTTTATAGCAAATAACTTTAGTAATGTTTACTCCATTAGTCATATCCTAGCTTCATTGCATAAAGAAAGTACGGGTTTTCATTCTTATAATTTTTTTTTAATATATGCTACTCTTAAAAACTATCATATTTTGAAAAAAAAATCAATTCTTTATATTGTAATCAATTCTTTGGATTTATATTTTAATATACAAACTTTTGAGTTAAAAAATATAAAGTGAGGAAATCAAAAGATTTTGATGTTCCTTTTAGTATTTCTTGGATAAGGAGTCTTTAAAGGAATCCAAGTTTGTTGAAAAGTAGTTACTCGCTAGATTCTTGTCCTAGATAGTTGCAAAATTATCTAAAGCTCTCTCACACTATTTGATTTGGAGAATCTAATTGGAGGATTAAAAGAATGCTAGATGGCACAATCTTAATGTCCCAGCTTTTTTTGCCTAAATAAACGAGTACCTCCATTGCTACATAAAATCCTTAATACCTTGGCATTATAGGATCCTTTGTCCCCTCCCCCCTAACTTTAATTGATGGAGCCTTCCTTTAGCTCACATCATAGTTTCAGTTTATATTCTAGTGATTAATTTAGTGACATTAGAAAATTTATCTAAATAACTCATATAATTATGCCACATATTTTAAGATCTTATAAATAGTAGGACTGTTTCTATTTTCTAATCTACCAATTTAAGAAAAGTCAACTTACCACATCAAATTTCACCCATAATCTACCACTTCATAATCCTTTTTGACTAATGAAGTCTCAAATCAAATATCATTCTCTCATCAGTTTTTTAAGTCAAATAGTTTGGCTACTTGATAGAATCTAGAAGAAGGAAAAACTACATCAATCTATCTTCTATGGAGCCCAACTCTATTATTAGACAAAAAAATTGTTTAAATCAACTATTAAATCCAGGTTCCATCATTGCTTAATTCATGTTTTAACTATACTATTAGGTAATCAATATAATTCATTAAAATGTCTTTAGTACCTAATTTTGTTATTTTTGAATTGAAGACTTTTTGCAAGTGGTTAAGATAGTAGAATTTTATATCTCCAAAATATTTAACTCTCTAATTTTGCTAGTATTGTATATCTTTTCTTCTTGAAAAATCTTATACCTAATCTAAAGATTACTCTACATATTATCCAGTTGTATAACTATATTCAACATCCTTTTTGTGAAAAGAATGGGGCACACTAAAGAGGTGTCATTAATATTTTAATGAGATCATAGAATAAGTATAGCATAGCCTAACAATTATATTAAAAATGATTTAAACTATAAAACATCAAAATGATATCAAGCATTCAAGATAGAGGCCAACCACACCAAAGTTGAATAACTTTAGCAACTAGTAGTTTGAACAATTTGGCTTAGAATTGAAAATCCTAGAATTCCTTTCCTTCCACAATTTTTCCTAGATAGCTATCATAAGAATATTCCAACACCTTCTAATTCTCTTTTTGATTCTTTACTATAATCAATTTGCACAAAAATAAATAAAGAGCTCTTTCCAAGTCTACTTTGTTATCAGATGGTAAAAGGTTATATCGTTGATACAAATATTTTTACATTTTCATCTATTTCTGCCACTGCAACTATGTGTTAAAAATCTATTAAAGAATATAGTTGTCAAGTGAATCTAAAAGTAATTTAAATTAGAAATGATTTATAGTTTTTAACTTTAAAAGGAATTATTTTGTACAAATTAATATTAAGATTTCCTATTATTTAATTCATGGCATATTAATATATTAGTTCCTTTTTCTGAACCAAATCTTTAAACAATCTCCTTTCTTCTAAAAAAATCTCTACTATATAATTTTTGATAAGCATAACAAATCAGTCCTTATTGCCCAATTAATAATGGACCATCTTAAACTTTTCTATTTAACAACAATAATGGTTTAACATCTATTGCCATTCTTTTTGTTATCATACTACATGTTCTTTCTTTAAGAAATTTATGTTGCAACAACAAAAAATAGGATTTTATTATTAAATAAATTTAAAGAATTATTTTATATTATGGAAAAGATTATTTAATCTAATTTACTAAAAATTAGCTGTGAAATATCCTTTTTTTTAAAAAAAATTACTTTTGAAACTGGGTTGGGAAAGAGATAAATATATGAAAATTTTTAATTAAAAAATGGAGTATTTACTCTTTTATAAATTCATGAGAATGATAGTGTTATTTTGATGATTAACACAACCATTGAGAAAATATCTAATTAGTACTACAAGTTAACGTGATAAATCACTACTGAGTTCGACACTCTCGATACATTAGAAGAATGAGATCAAGATGTCTTTCAATGATTAATAATGAGATAAAATTTGTAATAGAAAAGGGATAGAGAATTCTAAATTCTAATTCAGCAAAGTTTCAAGTGAAATGTACTCTTAAGGACAAAACAGTAATTTTAATTGTTAAGAGTCTACCATGGCATACATTCAAAATTACTGGAAATATATTTCATTGATTGTATGGATGAGTCTAACCTTAAGATGCAGCAAAGTGTGAAATGAGTCGACCCCAACATAGATAGAGTCGATCCTGGCACATCATGGAACCATCAGGCATACCTCTGCAAAAATGGCACGGATGAACAGTAGCAGAGCCGACCCCAAGTTTGCTTGAGTCGACCCTAGGAGCGGAGCCGACCCCAAAGAACCTTGAGTCGACCCCAGCTTCAAACCTAAGGAAAACAAGTCTCTGAAATTTACTGAGAGGGCCGACCTCAACATTTCTTGAGCCGACCCCAGATGGAGCCAACTCCAGGAATGCTTGAGTCGACCCCAATGGAGTCGACCCCAATTAAACATGAGTCGACCCCAAGGCTATGTCGTTCAAAACTGTGTCTTTGGAATCCCTGAGAGGATCGACCCCAATGGAACTTGAGTCGACCCCACTGTAGCTGGAGTCGACCCCAAGAAAAGTTGAGTCGACCCCCGTGAAAGAAGCTGAGAATATATGTTCTGTGGTTCCTGAGAAGGCCGACCCCACTGTAGCAGGAGTCGACCCCAGTGAAGATTGGTTCAACCCCAGTGAAAGTTGAGTCGACCCTAAGTATGATGAACAGTGGTTTGAGTCGACCTCAGAAAAGTTTGGATCGACCCCAGCTCGGACAGAAGCATAACGGCTAGTTCTGCAGAAGTACTTTTTGACCTTCCAACAGCTAGTAACGGCTAGTTTTTGAAATCTAACCAATGGAGGGTGACCAATAGATGAGGGAAAGTATTTAAAGTGACACTATTCATTAGAGAAACTATCCTTTTGCAAAATATCAAAGCTTACTCAAGAAAGACAAAGCCCTAATTTTCTTCATCGGGGTGCTTCATTCAAGAGTCAAAAGAAAGTGGTTGAGCAGATCAAAAAGAGGCATTAAGAGCTCCACCAATCCTTGAAGAGTAAAGCATTCCTTGACAAAGAAGAGAAGAGCCTTATCAAAGCGATAACTATATTCTAATTCTTCTTTGTAGCTTATAATTGTTATATCTACTCATCTAGGAGTTTCAATCTTCTTCTTCTTAACAATCTTGTAAGATTTGTTGGTGAGCCCGTAAAACCAACGGTGTAGGTTTGTTGGTGAACCCGTAAAACCAACGGTGAAGGTTTGTTGGTAAGTCCGTAAAACCAACATAGGTTTTTGGTGTTGGATCTTCTATATGTTGAACTTTTCTAAGTTCTACATTAGAGCTACTACTTCCTTCTCTAAGGAAATTTCTTCTCCAAGAAAACAGCTCTATTACTTACGAATAACTTTTGTTCTTCAGCAAGATAGAAATAATATCCTTTAGTCTCTTTAGGATAACCGACAAGAAACATTTGTCAGACTTGGCTTCAAGTTTGTCTGCTTTCAAACATTTGACATAAGCCGGACACCCCCAAACCCTAAGATGAGAAAGCACCGATTTTCGTCCCGTCCACATCTCATATGGTGTTTTAGTCACAGATTTACTTGGAACCTTATTAAGAATATAACAAGCTGACTCAAGTGCATATCCCCAAAAGGATATGGGCAAACTTGCAAACCCCATCATGGATTGAACCATGTCTAACAGTGTTCGATTTCTCTTTTCTGATACTCTGTTATATTACGGTGTACCAGGAGGAGTCTATTAGGAGAGAATCTTATTTTCTCCTAGATATGTCAAAAACTCACTAGAGAGATATTCTCCTCCTTGGTCTGACCGAAGAGTTTTAATTCTCTTTCCAGTTTGTTTTTCTACTTCATTACGATATAATTTGAACATTTCAAATGATTCAGATTCATGTCTCATTAAATAGACATAACCATATCTCGAAAAGTCGTCTGTGAACATAATGAAATTTGAATATCCACCTCTAGCATTTGTGCTCATTGGCCCACATACATCAGAATGTACAATGGTCAATAAATCACTGGCTCGTTCATCTTTTTCGGTAAAAGATGATTTGGTCATCTTTCCAAGAAGACATGACTCACAGGTTGTCAATGATTCACAATCATTAACATTGAGGATTCTCTCTTTACTTAACCTGTTCATCATGTTCTTGTTAATATGACCTAGCCTATGATGCCCAAGGTGGACATCCGTGACATTATCTATTCTAGGGTACTACTTGACTTGTAAATTATATTAACAGGCTGTGACAATATGTAAATGCCATTACTCAATTGTCCGTGCATTACAGTAACACCATTCATTATGATATCATAATAATTTCTTTTTATTGAAATCTCATAACCATTCATGGCCAAAAGGCCTACAGAAATTATATTCAATAGAAAAGAAGGACAAAAATGATAATCATTTAAGACAATTTCATGAGAATTGAATACAAGTTTCAAAATTCCTAAAGCTAGAACTGGAATTGATCTTCCATCTCCAACAATCAGAAATCTTTCGCTTTCTCCAAATCTCTTATTGAACTGAAGTCCCTGCAACGAATTGCAAATGTTAAATGGGCTTCCAGTATCCAATACCCAGGTCAAATTATCACAAATTAAGAAATTGCAAGGTGTTATCATATAAGTACCTTGATCATCAACTGATTGCATCTTTCTCTTTTGCCTGTTTGGGTCAAGAAAGGCAATGTATTGAGGACAGTTCCTCTTTCAATGCCCTTGCTTCTTACAGTAGAAGCACTCTACCTTACTTTGATCGGCCTTCACCCTCTTGGTCTGACTTTGCTTAGCATGTTGCACCTTTGTCTTTTGATTCTTATTTTTCTTCTTTCCTTTCTTAAAGGAACCATGACCTCGGACGAACCTTCCACTAAATTCATCGACCCTTTTAGAAGTTGGTGATCCTTCTCAAATGTTTGTAGTAAACCCAACAATTGATTATAATTTACTACCGGTTTCATCATACGAAAATGAGTGAGAAATGGACGGTATGAACCAGGAAGAGAGTTCAGTATAGCATCCTTCCCCAATTGATCATGTAGGAAAATTCTGAGAGTGCCTAGGTGCTCGATTAACTCAATCATGTATAATACATGATCGGTCACCGAAGCTCCATCCTTCATACGTGCGTTGAAAATAGCACAACTGATCTTGTGCCTTTCAATGTCGTCAGGAATACCGAAGGATTCGTTCAACACTTGAACAATCTCTTCAGGCAACACATTCTCAAACCTACGACTGAACTCGTCGTTCATTGCTGCGAGCATAATACAACGGACAGTGATACGGTCACTGAGCCACTTCTGATAAGTGTCTCTGACTGTACCCCATGCATTAGCAGCGGGCTGCTCAGGTGCTGGATTCGTTATCATATAAAGGATCTGTTCATGCTCTAGCACAATCTTAAGTTTTTTAAGCCAGTTGAATTGACTATTAGTATATGAATTGACAAAATCCTAAAGACTTGGACTTTAGTCTAAAGGTTCTTCCGCTATTTTATACAAATTTGTAGCCTCTACCTCAAATTTGAAGAATTACACTTAACTCTTTAGTGGGCACTAGAACCCAATAGATCGCATATGGGCCTGAGTGTGGCTCGGCCAACCCATATGCACCTATTGGTAGATTCTGAACTAATTGTTTCACCAAACAATTTTTAGTGATAATTTTGCCCCAGTTTCTTCGACAGGCGTGTGGCGCCTCCACCAAAAATTCTGGTTAGGTCCAACCATTAAATGATAGGGTTCTGTGTAATTTAGTAATAGATGACTAAGTCCGAGTGTGGCTTGGCCCACCTGATCACCTACTGAAGGTACACTCGACTCATCATATATTGAATGACAATTCCAATGGTCAAATAATCACCAAGCATGTGGCGCCTCCAATGATTATCTAGCTATTGACCCATTATCACCTAACTTAATGGGAGGCTATGAGGCTATGATCTAGTTATCTTCATAACTATTTTATTTTAAGAACCTAATAATTTTAGAGGATTTGATTTAATTGAGAATAGATGAGAAGAACCGGTTAATCTAGATTCTCCCACTGACTTCATCAAGTCAGAAAATAAGAACTAGATTCAATCTGGTTAAGGAGGCACCTAAATCAGTCATACTGATTTTTCTTAAAGGCATGGGTCAACTCGAATTATTAAGTGATCCAATCAAAATGTGATTGACCATGTCAGTCAGATAAGTAAGATCAGTGGAAGGAATATGCCATTAACTCGACAAAGACGAATCAATGCGAGTAGCTCCCAATTAAAAACCACCAGTCAAGCTGCCAAACTTACCTTAGATACCAACTGGTTAATCAATTTCGATTTGATTACTTAAATGACTCGGGCTCTACCTCTGAGCCCCAATCAAGTTCCATCTTGGTCTAATCAAAGACATGGAATTTGATCAACTACAACTATTGTATTTGACCTAGAGTTTTCTTGACCTAATCTAGTTACTACTTAATTAGAATTGATCAATTAACTCTAATTAGACCATGTTTGATTCTAACTTTAAGTCTAACCCAATCTTAAGAACTTGATTTAAGTTAACCCAAATCCCCAAAGGCTTATGCAATTGTCATTAAATTGAGTTACAATTCTAGATCTAGGTTTTCATATCACTTAATTCTTAATTAAGTGTAAGCTTATGAAAGTTTAAATTATTGTATAATCTTTTTAATTACACATTAATTATAAACTTTCAGTTCTTAAAATAATTTTCAGATCTGAGTTTGATAATTAATCATGTGTAAATTCACCTTTTAATTCATGTTTAAATCATTACGATTTATGTTCATATATCATATATATAAACTGTCATAAATCAATTTAATCATTATGCAACTTTTTGCATTTGTTTTCAGATCTGATATTTCTTTCAAAATCAGAGATTAAATGAATCATAAATTTTATTTAGATCTAATCTAAATAATTTTATGATTTCAGATTTATTCATGTTACATGTATTAACATAAACATGCATCACATGCGTCCAAATTTCAGATCTAGTTAATCATGCATAATCAACAATTAAATCAATCATATAAATACTTTACATCTAATCTAAACATGTTCATGATTCCATATTTAATTGCAATGATTAAAATATAAAAGTTTAAACAAAGAACCTGGCTTTGATACCACTGAAAGAGATCTATGCAGTTTAGTAGTGATAGTATGCTGAAAATTTAGAATTTTTCAAAATCAATGGCTGCACCTGTTCGGGTTGCCTACGTACCCCTTCACAAGGGGATCAAGCCATATGTAGTTCTATTAATTTTTGAAAAATGCCGTGGAAAAAT
Source organism: Phoenix dactylifera (assembly GCF_009389715.1). Lineage (NCBI taxonomy): Eukaryota > Viridiplantae > Streptophyta > Magnoliopsida > Arecales > Arecaceae > Phoenix > Phoenix dactylifera. Next base: position 342,481 of record NW_024067885.1, read on the forward strand.
TGAATTAAACATTTTAATTCTATCATGCATAAGAAATCAAATATCAAAATACCACTACTAGAACTCATGATCAATATGCCGGGATCATTTAAATGATTATGCAAAAAACTTGCATGATTAATATCAGATCTGAAATGAAATTAATTAAGTTCTAAACTTAACTAATCTATGAACCAACTAATCTCCGAATGCCCATCGAATAGGCTCTGAAGATTACTCTATAAGGAGCCCCAAAAGAGGTTTAATCCTCGGGGATTGGATCCTATAAGATTTGACTCTAGATCTAGATTCAAACCTTTACGAAAGAGTAATGGATCAGATGCTCGAGCTTCGTAGCCACACAGTCGTCTGACCTCTACAAGTAATCCACGCGAAGCTCCTGGAGAGATCCAATTCCACGGAAGTGCTAGCTTGCGCAGGATCCTTTGTTGCTGAAATTCGATCTTTCCGACACTATCAACTTTTGATTTGCCTTCTTGGAAGAATTTGGAGGAATGGTTTGTAGGGATTAAAGAGAACTTAGATCTGATCTAAAAGCTTTTTTCAGGGACCCCTATCAGCTATGGCGAAATGGACTTAGAGGAGGATGAAATGGCGAGATGGACAAGGTTGAATTTCATGGTGTTGGCGACACAAGGAGATCATCCTTTTAATGGCACGCCATCTAATCATTTGAATTCGAAATTCAAATGGAAATCTAGTATCTTGTTGGCGCATGAAGGGGTGGGTTGTAACAAGATAGATCCTATCTTGTTTGAATTCAAAATTCAAACAATAAATGGTTCATGCGAGTGAGATAAGATCGAAATGGATGGTGCTATTTTTTCCATTCAATTTTAATTCGAAATTCCCATTGATAATTTTCAAAATTCCACTCGTCATATCCTCATTTAGTTGGTGTTGAATGAGCCATCTGATTCATAGTTTCCATGGGACTTAATGTTTGAATTCAAAATTCAAACTCAACTCATGTCGCCACCCATTTGAAGCATGCTTCATTCATGCGCCATGAAATAATTAGGTTTGACACTTATCATGAGATCTTTTCTCATGTTGTCCCTTCCAGATGGTTGCCACGTATCCCATGGCACCATTAAATAATTTAAATTAATTTTTAATCATTTTAAAATTTAATTCATGGCACCATGCATGAATATGTGACATGTGGATTCCTAGATCCGAACAATTTAGATCAAACCCATTCTCATTCAATCAAATCCTAACAATTAGGGAAGTCCAATCTTCTTGGGTTGAACCTAATCGAATTAGGTCAAACCCTAATTAAGCATAAATTGAATCTAATTCAATTTGGTCAACTTAAGTCCTCTTGGTTCAGACCTAATCCAATCAGGTCAAAACTCCGATTGAGTCCAAAATTGAATCCAATTCAATTTGGCTCATGCTTAGTCCAATTACTCAATCAAATTGAGTTTATTAGTAATTTAATTACTAATTAATTCTTCAATAATTATTCTAATTATTTTATAGGATAATTTACCAATCGAATTAACTAAATTATCCCTGAATGATTCGCAATCATCCATCAGCCATCTTGATCAATCAGAAAACTTTTATGCATATGACCTCATAGGTTCGAACCTAAGCAGGTAGTACAGGAACGACTTCCTATACTAATCGATGTAACCATCTAGCAATGGTACCCGACATCCGAATAGGCCAAATATATGTGAAGCAAATATTCTGAAACTCTGAATTATGGTTACTGTATAATTCATCCCCTTGACTCCTAATGCTAGGATGATCTCAAAGTTCTGTCAACTCTCTAATCAGTACATCCACTATGTGATCAACTTTAGAAATTCTGTGACTCATCACAAGGATTATCCTGGCCAAGGTTTTGCTAAATTGAACACAAAGCATTATCTCTTATTTTTAGGAGGATCAATTCCATCTTGACTCATACACCGATTTTGCAAGTACTTGACTGCACCCAGTAACCTTCCGTCCCAGAATTAGAAATTTTGCTAGTCCGGTATCAAAGTACAGTGAGTTGCTTGCTAATCACTATGGTGATCTTAGATCTGAGGGATACTTACATCCATATCCACTCGGAACATCTCTTGACAGTAGAGTATTTCAGAATTGGTCATGTTCAGTGAAATGTACTCCTACACTTCACCTGTGTAACATATCAGTGTCTCCACACTCCTTGGTTAAGAGAACAACCAACGTATATGTCACACAATGATCTAATCTCAATAATGCTATCGTCTTAGTAACAGCATATCATTTGATCGCGAACAGGTTTAAGAACTTGAAGATAAATCCTTCTTTATCATAAAATAAGTCCTAAGGACTTCATCATATAAGAGTTCATTTGAAGATGTACAATGAAATGATGAATAATACCAAATAACACTTTATTAATTTGTCAATTCATTTACAAAATTCGATCATCAATATGCTGACGATTGACACTTAGGATACAAATTCCAACAAAAGATTGTTGTTTCCTTTGATTGGATAAGCGGGAATTGATATATGACAAGAGGGCAGGCTAAGAAAGTGAGTCTTCTTATTATAACAAAATACTTGAATGAAATATTTGTATAGAAGTTCCTCTTTCGATTGTGGCGAATAGGCCTAATAGATTTCCTGACTCTACGTTTAGTCGTAGTTGTGGAATTCATGACTTAATCTAGAAGCAAGAAAACTCTAAATCACACTCTAATACCATCTTTCATTAAACCAAGTTTTTTCTTCTCTTACGACTTAAACAGGAAATGAAATTCCTATACAGATAGTGAAGCACCTACTTACGAAGGCTCTCTATCAAGAGAGTCCAATAACTCCAAGGCATCTTGGAGTCTTTTCGCTAGAGTGATGGCTAGGGTCCATCACATCCTCCATCACTCGATTGGTGACGACCAGAATTTGGTCCGACAAAGGACTTGCAAAAATAGAATTTCTAGGTGCGCTGTAATATTCTGAATCATAGAGACTAGAATTTATTAGGCGAAACAAGAATTGATATTGGTCAAATCAACTTGAATAGTTTAGAGTTTGTTTGTTGTAGGGCATGGCTTGTTTAACGATTCATTTAGTTGGTACAAATAGTTGACGTGGATTTTTCACAGAGAGGATGAATTATGAGAGTGTGTGACCTGAATTTTTTAAATACCCGTAATGTTTACTAAAACTAGATTATCCATAGTACAGTTCAACTTATCTATAGGTAGATAATGAGCTATTAACGTACCATAAAGTAGAATTATGTTGTTTCTAATTAAGTATAAATCAATAATAACTAACTAAAATTACAAATAAAATGCTTCATTATATATAAATATTTATTTTATATCCAATATATTTTATCAAACATTCCGGTCTTTTTCTATATTCATATATATTTCTACTACCTAGAGATGCTTAGAGCAGAAATGCTTTAATTTGTAATTTGAAGTATTCATTTGTTGAAATATATTGTCTACTTACAAGAATTAACAAAATTGAAATGATACCAATCATTCTATCTTGAAAAATGAATAGTCTATTAGTTTAATATCAATAATATTTTCTTAAATAGAGTCTTGTGGGAGGAAATGTATTTTAAGGTGCCTCTAAGTTTTGAAGTGAAAAGAAAGCTGCATAAACTTCATAGGTTTAAGAATGTCCTATCGGGTTCCAAGGGTACGGTATAAAATAACAAGAAGTATCTTAAAATATCTAGTTTACAAAGTTATCATGCATAAATAATAGTAAGTTAAATTTTGTATCACTCGTTTTGTTTCTACTATTAAAGGAGGTTATCCAAATAATATTATATGATATTAAAGAAGTAAAGGCATATTTTATATATAAACTAAACTTTTAATTTGATTATAAATCTCTATTTTCTTGTTTGAAAATTGATAAGAACCACAGATAGTTTTCCTTCCCTTCCCTTCTATTTTTAAAAAGAAAAATAGGCACAAACAAAGGATCTTGTATATTGAATTAAATTTAATAATCTATAATGAATTCACTATCATATTGGGATATTTTATATCATTTTTCATCTTTACAGTCCATATTTTTCTACCAAAAGTAGAGCACCAATAATTTAATGCACCTTACCTATTGGTGGACAATGATCTATTACAACACAGAAAGAAACTAATGATATGAGATTTCAAAAGTATCATAAAGAAGAATTATATGATTCCTAATTGAATAGAATAAGACAATAACTAACCAAAATTACAAATGAAATGGTATATTACATAAAATATATATTTGTTTACTATTTGAGTATATTTTATCAAGCATCCAAGCTTGTCTAATTTTATAGCTATATGTATGCTTGGCAGTAGCAACTAGTTTATCAAGGTTGCTATATATATATATATATATATATATATATATATATATTAAAAATATTCGAAAAAATATATTCTGACCTTAGATTTATTGAGAATCAAAGTCTTCATCTCTACCATTGTGATTGAATGGATAAAAATTGTTAAAGCATATTTTCCATACTAATAGATACTATTAGAAAAACTTTATAACATATAACAAAAGAAAGTATAATTGAAAGGTGAGAAATATAACTAAATTTACCTCATAAAAAAATTGTACAGATCATCTTCGGTCAATGGATACCCATTGGAGAAGGTTACAAACAGTGTTCTCTCATCACGTGGAATGTTGGGCTGTGGTTGAGAGCATGAGCCTTCAGATTTTGAGCTTGATTCAGGTCTTGTAGGATTGTATTGAAGTAAGGCATTTTTTGCCATATTCACAAGGTGGTCATCAGGAACTACTTTTTGGTGTGAATCGAAGGATGCCCCAATCATTGGTACACTACCACTATGATTTTCCAATTGGAATTATGGATTTCCCATATAATTTTTAAAATGCATATCAAATGGATGAGCAACGAGGCTTGTATTTTTTGTATCTATTAGGTTATGATGGAACCTACTTTTGTGCATATGAGAACCCTCATGATTGCCCTTTCTTCCAACTCCACTCCTACTAGTGCCCTCCCCATGGGGCACATAAAGATAGCCAATAGGAGAATTTTTCATCTTCAAATAATGGTTCTCTAAAGAAGTAAAGTTAGAAAGTCTCACTGCATCATCCCTGAAGGGATTGCTTGTGTCTCCATCACTCTTGTATCGCCTATTTGGATTTCTGCAATGAAAATAAACCTGGCTCATTTGTTGGATCAACTCCTTCATCCTGCAAATCTCAACCTCCCTCTGACCTTTCCTTCGAATGTCATCAAAAGTCTTATAGCATATATTAGTAAGATAGTAGTTGATCCCACAAATAGCATTCTGACGGAATTTGTGGTTGGATTGGACATTAACAGAGGAGTCATCAACACCTGATTGATGATTTAAACAAAGGGACTCCATAAAACTTAAGGCAACCAAAACAACCTTAAGCACAGTATCATCATCAAAAGAGTAGATTCGATGCATAATTTTAACATGACCATCTTTCTCAACCCATAACCAAAAAGCGATCACCTCCATAGCACGAGTTGGATCCATTCCAAGGGTGAAGACCATGCGAGAATAGAGTTCACGCTCCTTGGTATGGTAGGAATGGATGGCATCAATCGAGATAGAGATGGATTCCATGGATCAAGAGATTGCAAAGGGGAAGGAAAGAGAAAAGCAATTGCTCAGTTCATTGATTTTTGGAGTGGGGGAAAGGAAGGATACACGGGTGGTGGTTCATCAATTTATGATCGGGCTAATGCATTGAAGGCAGGATACTTGATAGGCTGGCATTCAGACTAGATACAATGATTGGCAACATTTGAGTGGCAGAGAAGAGAAAGACAAGAATAGAATGCATATAATGGTTAGTATAGTCAATTATTCTATTTGTATAGTAGAAAGTACCATTTAGGTCCACTATAAATTAGAAGCTAAAAATCCATTTGAGTCCCACTTATAGTACATGATGGACTTTGAGATTTCTACAGCTCACGATTCTTAATTTTTATGTCTTGCTGAGTTTGTAGTGGTGCACGTAATTTCAAAATCTATTTTGTCTTATAAGGGAGCGTGCAACTTAAAAGGAAATTCAAAAAAAACTTTTAGCAAATTATTGTATATTCAGAAAAAACTTATAAGGAATTAAAAATTCATATTCTAAAAGGATGTGATTTAGTTTTTTTTGTAAATCATTGAGCATTACTTGTCTAGCATGGGGCTATGATCATTATATTTAAAGCTCCTGAATATCCTACATTCATGCACATATTTAAGTCAACGTGAGTGTAACTTCAACTAGCATCCTTCCATAAATTCTTTGATATAAAATTATAGAAAGAAATAAATGCATGTATTAATGAAAATACATAACTATTGTGCGTGTATGTGTATTATACATGCATGCTGATGGATGCATGTATATATGGCAATTTTTTGCCCCAAATTTTTCTACCAAAAATCGTATCATACCAAAAAGGCAGTTTCTTTATTTAAAATATTATATTTCAATTTCTTATATATGATGATGAAATATACTTGAATATATGAGTTATAATGTAAAAAAAATATTACTTTAGTTTTTCTATGTTTATAATATTATATTATATATCTATAGATTAATTAGATTGTGGATTGTCTATACATATCCTATATAATTTGAATTACTTGTAAGATGTTATCAACAAATAAACTTAGTAGAGCATATCAATTCACACAAAACAAATCTAACAAATATATCAGCATGCAACTCCTCTTGTTAGCTCATTAAGAGGAAAAGAAAAAAATAGTAGGATTTATGAAAATTAACTTTGGGTATTTAGTTGGCCTAGACTTATTGTCCTTCTCTAATTCATGTGGGATTTAAAGCTTGAAATCACTACTCTCAAATTATTTAAATTCTTTTATACCTTATCCCCATGAAATAAAAATATTTATTGATAAATCATTCAAGTGCTACTAGTACTTTACCTCACACAAGAAGATTTTCTTGTTTCTCATGGTTCCTAGGGCATAAATAGCCCAAATACCATGAAGGTTGCTAAAAATTTGTATCCTTATATATATCATCTAGTTTTTATTTATGATTTAAAATAAATATTATAAATAGATTTATATAGTGGTTGTGTTGGTTGGAATAGCTCAAATTGGAGTATTTAATTGATAAAATTTAAAAGCAATAGTTTATGACATTGACCAAGAATTATATGTTTAAGTACTCCCCTATGACTCTATTTGGCATTACCTTTGGGGGGCCAACAAGCACTTGTTGGAGGGTTGAAAGCTCTTTCAGATGATTTGAGGTATTTAGTAAATTTTTGGAAATAGCTTCTAACTCATCTAAAAGTTGAAAAAGTTATATTAGGAAAATGCTCTAATTTATAGCATTTGGGCAAAAGCTCTACCTGACATTTGTGAGAAAATTATTTCTTTTTTTGAGATTTTTTTTTCATTCTAATAACTATATTCAATTCCTGGCAATGAGATTTTTTTCAAAAAATTAATTTAAAATTAATTTATATTTTAACAATGATTTATAATGTACTATAATATAATATAATATAATATACTATAATATACTATAATATAATAAACATAATTATTATTATATAATACAAATATAATATCATATAACATAATAATATTATAATATAATATTATTGTAATAAACTAAAATAATAAAATTATTTTATTACATTATATTAATTTATTATTATAATGTAATAATATGATCAAAATTATTATTTTATTTTCAAATAAATCTAAAAATTTATTATTTATTTTAAATATCAGAATAAATAATAATTTATAAACTAAGAATATTTTATAATAATAATAATTTTGATAGCACATATAATTAAATAATTGAAAGTGCAATATGATGTCTTCTATTATTATTGTTGATAATAAAAGTACTTTTTTAGTTTGGTTATCAAATAGATATTAAAGTTCTACAGCATTTCAAAAATATAGTTATTAAACAATAAACAACTTTTTGTCAATAGCTTTATAGATAAAAAATCTACTACCTATAGCAATGCAAACAGGTCCTAAAGCAACCTAAAGATCTCAACATAACCTTATGATTTCCTTCTCAATCATAGGGCCCCTAAATTGTCTCCTAGAATTATCTAATAGAATAAAGGTCCTACAAAGTTAATGAAATGCACATGTAACATGATGAAGATGGAGAAAAAGGAGATACAATAAGTAGCCTAGCCAAAGAGATGGAGGAGAACTTTCATACAAAGAAAAGAAGAAAAATGGACTAGAGGGGAATGGTCTTTTTGGATAGGACAACTCAACCACTAACTATTGACACCTCATCCCATTTGTATAAGTGAGATAAGTACTTGAATCATCTTCAAAAGCCTCTAATCTTATTTGATGTTACTCTACTGAGTTAAAACTATTATATTGTCAATTTTTGATAAAATAAAAGTGAAAGAGACATAAAGATACCCAATTACATCATCTCAAGCATCTCATTGTAGACATTATATTCATGTTTTCAAGAATTTGAAAGGTAGACAAACTCTCTATTAGTTGTCAAATTTAAAAGTATGAATAATTTCTACGAAAGGTAAAAATAAAAGAGACAATGATGCTCAGCTACTAGAAGTCTTCTTCTACTTTGCATATTGCTATTTTTTCTTTCAATGAAGTCTCTAGTTGCATGAAAATCCTAAGAGTATTATATCAAATATAGGTTCAAAATCTTTTGAGTTATTACTGGAGCAAGTTATGGGTGAAACAAGGGGTTAACAGGCCTTTTTTTAATGCTACCATTAACAAACTTATGCCTAATTTGAGCTTTCAATAGAATCTGGAAAGTTATTAACGATTAGAATTATAAGGTTATAAGTTTTTTTCTTTGTAAAGTTTGCTTAAAATAACACTACGAACAATAAGGTTGGCCGATCATCTTTTGATGTCGTTGAGGTACTCAAAAAAAATATAATGCCTATATGAGGTCATCTCAAATTTAATAAAGAAGCCAAATAATTCACTAGATAGACATTTATGAAGAAGAAAGGAAAAGGATCCTAAAGTAGATGGGTACTACCAACTTCAAGCTTACAAGACTCACAAAGATCTATCGGAAAGAAACTAAATGATGGTTTGCATTTGACCTAAATGATCTATACATGGAACCTTCCAAAAATTAAAGCAAAAGGAGTGGGACCATATAAAATATGAAAGAGATTGAAAAATAGTATTTTCTTATTTGAAATCTCAAAAAATGTTGAAGATTGACCTACTTTCTATGTACCATAATCTGATAGAAAGATTAATAGTCCTATTGTGGATTTCCTTATTTAGCTCCTTTAGGTAGGTGCAAATAGGGTTTTGGAGCAAAGTCCATCATACCAAGGACCCAATCAACTTTCTCATCTAATATCTATATTATGTTTTCCAAGTAGCAAAAAAACATCTCATATCAAGTACTATGAGAGTGTAACAAGCCGTATCGTTTCCTCATACCTTGATGACATAAGGATTTGATATATCTGAAACATGAACACTTTTCTCTTCGACTAACTTTTGAACTAGGGTATCATTCAACTCGAAGGGAATTAGGCAATACAATAGAAGGAAATGTTGATATATGATTAAAGATTTAACTCCTAGAGGAGTTTCATTCTCATACAATTTCCTTGCTATTCTAAAAACCTTTACCACTTTTAACTAAAAGGGCAATTTGGCTCATCTTGGAAGACTAGACCTCATTAACATCAATGAAGTCAATGTACACCAGTATTATCATTAACTGTTGAAAGTAAAAAGGACTATAACCCTACTTTCAAACTATTTTTACTATCATTTTTTTCTATTAAAAATATGAGTTGGGCAAATTGAAGGAAGAAATTCCTTCTTTGATTGGATCAAATTTGACTACTTACATTAGACATTAGGTTATTGTATGGAAGACTTGATTCTTCAAATATATTATTGGTCAAATGAAACAATTAAAAGTTGATGAGGAAGTATATAAGGATAGATTAAAGATGATCAAGAATAAAGCCAATTCTTAGTAGCATCGAAAAGCCATCGAGAAAATTTTATTGATCACCAAGAAGAATATAGAGCAACTAAATTTGAACATCCATGAGCAAAACTAAGCCAAAAATATGCCAAATTAAAGCCTTCCAAAGCCAATAGGAGTTGATATAAAGTGAAGAGATTGAAAGCATTCAAGTGCATTCAGCAAGAGATTAAAGATCATATTTTTTACTATCAAAGAGGGTTGGTGAAGAGCGTTCAAGTCCATTCAAGGCCAACCACTGCTTCCAAGAGCTTTGTCACTTCTCTATCAAATTTCTTTTAAGGAGCTTTAGTTTACTACAAATTTTTATGCTCTATTGTAACTAGTTTCTATTGTAACTAGTTTAAGGGTTGCAACTTGAAAAAAGGTCCATCCAAATCTTGAATTGGATTGTATTAAGCTTAGAAAAGGTTTGGAGGTAGTCTTGGTTGATTTTCTATGAAAAATTAATTGGATTGATTGTGAACCTATTCAAAACAATCTTGTTATAATCTTGAAGAGATTACAATGAAAATTCTCATGCAGGATGTCTTGGAGAGTGGACGTAGCTGCAGAATTGGATACTAGACCACTATAAATATTTTGTTCTTCTGGTGCTTAGTTTGTGTGCTTTATTCTTTTGGAATATTCACTTACTTATTGCCCATATCTTCCATTGCACGTCACATGCATATTAAATTTTTATTTCGCTATACTTATAGTTTAAATTTTTTGAAAAGTTCAATTTACCTCCCTCTTGGGCTGCACAACTAAGCAACAATAGAAGACCTGAGACTTGTGCTAGATCTCCCTCTCTAAACTCTCCCTTTTTTATAAATCCCTTATTCTTGTTCATTGTGAAACCTCATAAATACTTTTAAATATATAAGAGTTAACATATAATAACTAAAATAAATATTCAAGGTTTTAATAATGGGATTCCTTCAAAATATTATTTGTCAATATAATAGAAATAATAATTATTATTTATTGTAATGGATAATAATCAAAAAATCTTAGAGCCAATGTTCATGTAAAATATTTTTTGCAGTAAAACAAGATATTGTTTACTTTTCTCATATGTAGAATTTTAATACAAAACATTGAGCTAAGAATATTATTTTCATGCATTTTTTGGACAAATTATAATTATAATTATAATTATAAGGATAGTAGCCAATATTTATATTATTATTAGGAAGTAAATTTTTTTTATTTGGTACCCATTCTGAGTTTATGTACTTTCATTATATCTAGCTAATATTTTGAAAAGAGTCTTATTCTCAAAATCTTTAGATAGGCATATTGTAATCTATTCTTTGGATTTATATTATTATATCTCGGACATTAAATAATAAAAAAATATTTATTATACAAACTTTTGAGTTAAAAAAATATAAAGAGAGGAAATTGAAAGATTTTGATGTTCCTTTTAATATATCTTGGATAAGAAGTCTCTATAGGAATCCAAGTTCGTTGAAAAGTACTTATAGGCTAGATTCTTGTCCTAGATAGTTGCCAAACTATCTAAAGCACTCCAACACTATTTGATATGGGCAATCTAATTGGAGGATTAAAAAAATGCTAGATGGCACAATCTTAGTATCTTGGCTTTTTCTGCCTACGTAAGCAAGTACCTCTATTGTTGCTTAAAATTCTTAATACCTTTGTATTATAGGATCCTTTGTCCCCTCCCTCCTAACTTTACTTAATGGGGCCTTCCTTTAACTCACATCTTAGTTTTAGTTTAGATTCTAGTGATTAATTTACTGACATTAGAAAAACTATCTAAATAACTCATATAATTATGCCAAATATTTTAAGGTCTCATAAATGGTAGTACTGTTTCTATTTTTGAAGCTACCAATTTAAGTAAAGGCCACATCAAATTTCATCCATGCTCCACCACTCCATAATCCTTTTTGAATAATAAAGTCTCAATAGCTTTCCAAATTAATAACCAAAAATATCAAGAGTCTAAGTAGTAAAATCCAATAAAAAGTAGAAAACAAGATCTAAACACTAGAAGGAAACAATGTCAAAGAGAAGACATCGCCTTAAAATCGAATATCATTTTCTCATCTCTTTTTAAAGTCAAATAGTTTTATTTCCACAATTTATTTAATGATGAATGACTATAGCTCTCTATTTGGGATGACTTAAGTCTCAAATCTTAATGATTGTTCAAGGAGAAAGATAAATGTCTCTCATCTTCTGCAACTCTGTTATATATATTTTTTAAAAAAATAGGATGGATACTCTGCTTTGTTTGTTTACTGATCTCTATTAAGTATTAGATAATAAAATTTATGCTAGTTTTCTTTCTTGTTTTACTTTATTTTTTTTATTTTGTCCAATATTTAAATAAATATTACTTTGCTTAGTTCTATCTATAAATTAAATTACATGTTATAACTAGATTGTAGTTGGGATACTTGATAGAATCTAAAAGAAGGTAAAACTATATCAATCTATCTTCTATGGAGCCCAACTCTCTTATTAGATAAAAAATTTGTTTAAATCAACTATTAAATATAGGTTCCATCATTACCTAATTCATGTTAAAACTATACTATTAGGTAATGAAGAGACTACATTAACATGTCTTTAGTATCTAATTTTGTTCTTTTTGAATTAAAGACTTTCTGCAAGTGGTTAAGATAGTAGAATTTAAGATCTCCAAAATCTTTAACTCTCTAATACCGCTACTTCTATTTATGTTTCCTTATTGAAGTTGATTTTATAATAAAAATTGTTATACCTAATCTACTAATCTAAAGATTACTCTTCATATTATCCAATTGTATAACCATATTCAACGTCCTTTTTTGTGATAAGAATGGGGAACCCTAAAGAGGTATCATTAATATTTTAATGAGATCATGGAATAAGTATAGCCTAATTACTAGATGTAACAATTATATCAAAAATGATTTAAATTGTAAAACATCAAAATGATATTGAGCATCCAAGATAGAGGCCAACCACATAAAATTTGAATAAATTTAGAAACTAGTAGTTGTAACAAATTGGATCAAAATTTAAAATCCAAGCATTGTTTTCCTTCCGCAATTTCCACAGGATAGCTATCGCCAGAATATCCCAGTGCCTTCTAAATCTCTTTCTGATTCTTTTAGCTCTCTAAAACTAGATATAATGTCTTTACTATAATCAACTTGCTCAAAAGTAAATAAAGAGACTCTTTCCAACTCCACTCTTTGTTATCAAACGGTCAAAGGTTACATCATTGATACAGATATTTTTTCATTTTCATCCATTTCTGCCGGTGAAACTATGTTTTAAAAATCTGTTGCCCAGATAGACAACCCAAGAGGGAGGGTGAATTGGGTTTTAAAATAATTTTGCAATTAAAACATTGTGGATGACTAATTAATGCTTTACCAAGATGATTAATTAATTGCTATGTGCTGTGAATGAAATGAGAGTAAAAGAAAGAGACAAACAATCACAAACACAAGGCTTTTATAGTGGTTCGGAGCTAACCCTTGCTCCTACGTTCACTCCCCAAGTCTCATTTGGGAATTCACTATAACCCCTTGGATTACAGCCGGTTGTTTTACAAGCTCACAACCAAACTTGTTGTTTTACGAGCTCACAACGAACTCGGTCGGTTTTCCCTGGCTCACCGACTAGAACCACCCCGATTGTTTTCCTGGGATCACAATCGAACCCTTACACGTTGGTTTTACACTCGGCTCACCAACCAACCTCTACACCCTTGATTCAATCCCCCGATTGAACCAAGCAAAGACAAGATGGAAATAATGACAACAAACAGAAAAACAGAGCTTCTCAAAAGCAGATAAATAACAATATAAACTAGAGAGAAGTTAAGAGCCCTCAAATACGTTTGAGTTGGAGTAGAGTAGGGCTTCTTGAACTTCGGGTCTCCTCTTGAATGTCTGGTCGACTTGAATGCAGGAGGAGATCTCTTTCAATGTTTGGGAAGAGGTAGTTGGATGGAGTTATGGCGCTCTTCCCTCTTTTCGTTGAAAAACCACTTGCAGAGAATGAATGCCTGATTACTTTGAATGGAATGGTGCGTCTCTACTTTGCTACAGTCCTCTGTGGCTATTTAAGCCATCCCCCACGGAAACTAGCCGTTAGACACCTTTTTCTGCCCGTTCTGCACACTCTGCACAACCTGACAATATGTCCGTTGGGGGTCGGAGTCGACTCGCGCGATCAGGAGTCGACTCGGCTGTAGCGGGAGTCGACTCATGCTTTTCTGAAGTCGACTCGGCAACTGTTCCGGGTTTGAATTAAAGTAGCCTCTTCGACTGGGAGTCGACTTGTCTTGACCCGGAGTCGACTCGCCAACTTCTGGAGCTGACTTGGCATTTTCGGAGTCGGCTCATCTCATGAAATCCATGGAGCTAATTTTCAACTTGGCGCACTCGAGTCGACTCGACAATCCTGGGAGTCGACTCGGCGCTCAGAGCCCGAACTCCCGATCTTCTGTCTTTTGGCTCGTCCAGTCTTGGAGTCGACTCGAACTTCCCCGAAGTCGACTCGGCTCTCAGTTTCCGAAACATAGGCTTCTGCCTTTTTGGTGTAGCGCTGCCTTGGAGTCAACTCGAGCTGTCTGGGAGTCGACTCGGCTCTCAGAGACAGTAAATTGGTCTTCTGTCTTTTTGGGGTCGCGTTGTCTCGGAGTCGACTCGCGTATTGCGGGAGTCGACTCGAATCTCAGGGTCCGAAAACTCCTCTCTGACTTTTTGCCTTGTGTACCACTGAGAGTCGACTCGCGCTTTCTTTGGAGTCGACCTGTCAACCATCGGAGTCGACTCGCGTTCCACAGGAGTCGACTCGAATCTCAGGGTCGAAATTCGCTCTCTGACTTTTCTGTCTGTAACTCCTTGGAGTCGACTCATACTACTCCGGAGTCGACTCGGTAAACATCGGAGTCGACTCGCGCACTTCAGGAGTCGACTCGCTGACAGGTTTTGAGTTGATGCTTTCTGCTCGTCTGTCTGTTCTCAGTCGGAGTCGACTCGTAATGATCCGGAGTCGACTCGAGCCCGTGCCAGTGATTCTGATACGCTTGGAGTCGACTCGTAATACTCTGGAGTCGACTCGAGTCTCAGACTTTGGTTCAAACTGACTTCTTAACTTATCCAAAATATTATGAACCAAGTCTAGAAACACTTTAGACAAGATTCTCACTGAAACACTCAATTGAATTCATTAGTAAACAAGAGATATACTCAGATGCTTTGAGCTCATCAAAATCAAATAGGGTTATGATCAATCACTCCACAATCTCTCCCTTTTTGATGATGACAAAACATTGAGTATATGTACAGTGAATTGCTCAATAAACAAGGAAATAAAATCCATAAATGAATTCAAGTGTCTGGTTATTTGATTTATCCAATCTTGAAAGGTGTGAAACAATAAATTTTGGAGTTAAGGCTCCCCCTTTCATTTGGAATTATATAAGCCTTCATATCATGCAATCAATTGTTTGGCTTATATATATTTAATGATTTAGCTTTCTTAAAAATTCAGATTCTCCCCCTCAACATATGCATTCAACTTTGTTTTGATTCTCTGAATTTTCTTTTAATGCATTGAAGTTTTTGAACTGAAATTTTTTGGTTTTTAGAGAAAAAATCTGACAATTTGTTCTTGAGTTGGATTCAACTAATCTCCGAATATCCCTTGAATAGATTCTGGAGATTACTCCATTAGGAGCCCCAACAGAGAGATAATGAGCCTCGAGGTACCAAATCCACTAAGAACAAATTATGTTTGAATTCTCATTATTCCTTTTATGTTGATTCCATTTACATATCTGTTAAGTATTTCTCCCCCTTTTTGTCATCATATCAAAAAGGAGGTAAGCAGAACAAACAATCACTTAGAGATCAAAGTGCACACAATTGAAGAGAATATGTCTACTCATTGTATTGATGTGTATGTAAATACATTTGAGAATACAATAAGTAAAGCAAAAAAAAAGGAATACATGTCAAAATAAAGCAAAAAGCAGCTAAGGTCTCCTCGAGGATGTGGCTCCTCCTCTCGAGGATGTGGCTCCTCCTCTCAATCTGTTCTGCTCCATGAGGAGGGTGACCGCATCTGTAACATGCCCGAGCTGAGAGATAATGGACGAAGTGGCCCTGCTATGTGTAGTGGAGAGCTCGGTCACCGACTTCTGAAGTGCGTCCAGCTTGTCGATGAGCACGTTTGACAAGCGCTCGGCCCCCTGAGTAGTGGTGCTCATGTCCTTCCGGATGTCATCGCGCATCTTCCGAGTGATGCCCGTGACCTCACTCATACTGGAGAATTGAGCCTGGATCAGGCTCCGGACGTTGTAAATCTCTTCCCGCACATGGGCCGTCATCTCAGTCACGGCTGTCAAGGAAGGGACCAACGCTGACGAAGGTGCAGGAGTGGGAGCAGGCACTGAACCCCGGAGCTCCCGAAGTAGATCATCTCGCAGATCTCGGACAATCTCCTGCCGCAACTCCCGGAGCTGCTCAGGAGCGATCCGGACCTCCATGACCTAAGGAGCTGAGGAGGAGGGTCCGGCTGAGGTGGTAGGAGCAGAAGTGGAGGGAAAGTCAGGATAATCTGAGTCTGGCTCAGGACTAGGGGAATGTCTGGTGGTATGTGTGGAGGTGGAAGACTTCCTAACCCAGGTCCCCTCTACCTTCCGAAACTCCATCCTGTGTAGGGTCCCCGGACGCATGCGATCTGTCCATCGCAATGCGCGAGAGGGTTCCCCCTCAGGAATGGGAATCTCGGCCTCCCTAAACAAAAGAGTGAACATCATGCCGTAGGGGAGGGTGAGCCTAGGTCTATCTAGTGGCTCACATAGATATCTATAAATAAGTTTTGGGAAGTTGACTGGGGTGTCCTGGAGAATATAGAACATAAGGGCGAGGTCCCTCTAAGAAATAAAGTCGAAGCGCCCAGTCTTCGGGAAGAGGGACCTAGACAGGATGCTCAGGAGGATCCGCACCTCAACTGGAAGTGAGCTAGCGGATACCTCATCCAGGGGGGACTGGGGTGGATGCCCTAGAATGGCCGTAAGGGCCTCAGTCCTATCCTCAGGGTGTGCGGGTGCCACCCCAACTTGGGGAAGATGGAGGACCTGAGCAATGATATCCTCCGAAATGAATAATGAGACACCGGCTACCGTGCCCTCTATACCCCCATCGCCCCTGTGGACGGTACCGTAGAACTCCCTAACTAGTCCAGGGTATGTGGGGAGATCTAAGGTGAGGAAATACTCTAAGCCCTGGGCCCTAAGTCTCTCTCCTATCGTAAAGCCCTCCCGGGAGAGATAGTCGAAATCGACGTATCTCCCGGTGGAGACCGCCTTCCCGGCGCACGGCCTCGAGGGAACCGCCCTCGGCGGGGAACGAGCCGGAGGTTGTGGCCTCACGGGATCGTTCCGAGCCTTGGAACGTCGCTCGGTGCCGGTTGCGGGTTGGGGCCTCTTCCGGCTTGGGACAACGGTTTTACGAGGCATGGTCGACCTAGAATGGAGTAAAACGCTAATGGACGGTGAAAGGTTGACGGAAAAAGGCTTAGGGACGGCCGGAGACGATCTAGGAGTCGGCTCTAGGGTTTTGAACAGTGGCGGCGGTGAAAATAAGTGTTTTCTAAATGATGGAGTTAGGGTTAAAAAGTCGGATCCCGACTGCGAGTCGACTCTCCTTATGTGCCTGTTAACCTCGAGTCGACTCTCCCTTGCTGCCATCGATCTCGAGTTGACTCCCGCAAATGCGCGAGTCGACTCCCCCTTACGAGCCGACTCTGAAACTTGCTCGAGTCGTCTTGAACTCTGGCACGCACCTAAAAATCATGCTATGTTCGTGCCGAATGAGGGAAAATCACTAAATTATGATCTGATTTGATGATCATTGAAACGAAACTCTATATTAATCACAATCTAATCATCAAAATCAAATGAATCTAGTGGAAAATACCACTAGGATGGATCAATCACTCCTAATCCCCTCCTAAGCACACTAAATCTCTCTTCACTTAGGGGTTTTGTAAAAATGTCAGCTAATTGATCATCAGTACAAACAAATTGTAGTGTCACATCACCATTCAGTACATGATCTCTTATGAAGTGATGTCTTATCTCAATATGTTTAGTTCTTGAATGCTGAATTGGATTCTTAGTTAGATTAATGGCACTTGTATTATCACAATTAATGGGTATTTTATCTTGTTTAATGCCATAATCTTCTAATTATTGTTTGATCCATAAGATTTGAGCACAACAACTCCCGGCTGCAACATATTCAGCTTCAGCAGTAGATAATGCAACCGAGTTTTGTTTCTTGCTAAACCATGAGATTAAGTTTTCTCCTAGAAATTGACAAGACCTGCTGGTACTTTTTCTATCAAGTTTACATCCAGCAAAGTCTGAATCTGTGTATCCTATTAATTTTAGGCTAGATTCTTTAGAATACCATAAACCTATATTCTTAGTTCCTATTAGGTATTTAAAGATTCTCTTAACTGCAATTAGATGTGATTCCTTAGGATTAGACTGATATCTAGCACACATGCAAACACTAAACATGATATCAGGTCTACTTGCAGTAAGATACAATAAAGATCCTATCATACCTCTATATAGTTTCTGATCTACAGATTTACCTGATTCATCTTGGTCTAATTTGCATGATGAGCTCATGGGGGTGCTGATTGACTTGTTCCCCTCCATATCAAACTTTTTAAGCATCTCCTTGATATATTTGGCTTGATTGATGAAGATGCCTCCTTCAGACTGTTTGATTTGAAGCCCGAGGAAGTAGTTCAGCTCTCCCATCATGCTCATCTCAAATTCACTCTGCATCAAATCAGCAAATTCTTCGCAGAGGCGATTGTTAGTAGCACCGAAAATAATATCATCAATGTAAATCTGCACTAATAACATATCTTTGTTTTGCTTTTTCAGAAATAGTGTTGTATCTACATTACCCCTAGAGAACTCATGTTCTAATAGGAATTTGCTAAGTCTTTCATACCATGCTCTAGGTGCTTGTTTCAAACCATAAAGTGCTTTGTTCAATTTATAAACATGATTAGGGTATTGATGATTTTCAAAACCAGGGGGTTGTTCTACATATACCTCCTCATTAATATACCCATTTAAAAATGCACTTTTTACATCCATTTGAAATAGTTTGAAGTCCTTAGAGCATGCATATGCTAATAATAATCTAATAGCCTCAAGTCTAGCTACAGGAGCAAAGGTTTCATCAAAATCTATACCTTCTTCTTGATTATAGCCCTTTGCTACTAGTCTAGCCTTATTTCTTATGACAATTTCATTTTCATCAAGTTTATTTTTATAAATCCATTTGGTACCTATAATTGGATATTCAGAAGGTCTTTCAACTAGATTCCATACTTTGTTTCTAGTAAATTGGTTTAATTCTTCTTGCATTGCATTTATCCAATTTACATCTTTTTCAGCTTCTTCTATGCGTTTAGGCTCAAAATGTGAAACGAAAGCTAGATGATTGTTTAAGTTCCTAAGGGATGCTCTAGTCCTAATAGGTTGAGACGGATCATCTAGAATTAATTCCTTAGGATGCCCGTGAGCATACCTCCAAGCTTTAGTTAGCCCATGATCTACTATAGTCTCTTGGCTTGATGATGCATCTTCAATTAATTTTTGACTGTTATCTTGTAATGTCATCTCGTCAATCTTTTCTTCAAGAATTTCCGTATCATCATCAAAATTAACTCTCTTACTAGAAGAGATATCGCTAGAATCATCGAAGATAACATGTATGGATTCTTCTATAACTAGGGTTCTTTTATTAAAGACTCTATATGCTTTACTAGTTGTAGAGTACCCTAAGAATATGCCCTCATCAGATTTAGAATCAAATTTTTCTAGATTATCTTTTCCATTATTATGAACAAAACACCTACATCCAAAGATATGAAAATAGTTTACCTTTGGTTTTCTGTTTTTCCAAAGTTCATAAGGTGTTTTCTTTATAATAGGTCTCAATAAAACTCTATTTAATATATGACAAGAAGTATTAATGGCTTCTCCCCAAAAGTACTTAGGGAGGTTACTTTCACATAACATAGTTCTAGCCATTTCCTCTAGAGTTCTGTTTTTCCTCTCCACAACTCCATTTTGTTGTGGTGTCCTAGGTGCAGAAAAATTGTGTGTTATCCCCTTTTTACTACAAAACTCATCAAATAAATGATTTTCGAATTCGGTACCATGGTCACTTCTAATAGCTATTACTGAAGTATCTCTAGCATTGGTTACTTCTTTATGAAATTTCTTGAAAACTGAAAAAGCTTGATCCTTATGAGCTAAGAACATGACCCAAGTGTATCTAGAATAATCATCTACAATAACTAGACCATATTTATTTCCACCTAGGCTTGTGGTTCTAGTTGGTCTGAATAGGTCCATGTGTAGTAGTTCTAGAGGTCTAGAGGTTGAGACACAATTTATAGATTTAAAGGAGTTCTTTGATTGTTTGCCAAATTGACATGCTTCACATATTTTATTCTTTTCAAACTTTAATTTTGGCAAACCTATCACCGAATCTCTTTTAACTAGTTTAGATATTGTGTCCATGCTTGCATGACCTAACTTACGGTGCCATAACCAACTAGCATCATTGTCCTTAGTTTCATTAACAACTAAGCATGGGTTGTGTTTGGCAAGATCCTCAAGGTCTACAACATACACATTTCCACGTCTTATTCCTTTAAAAACTAAACTATTGTCATTTGGATTTGTTACGATGCATAGTGATGGTTTAAACATAACATCATAACCTTTATCACATAATTGACTAATGCTTAATAAATTATGCTTAAGACCGTCAACATATCTAACATTATCAATAAAAGTAGAAGGGGTAATTTGTACTTTACCTATACCAATGATGTGACCTTGGTTGTTGTCTCCAAAAGTCACAGCACCTCCCTTCTTAGCTTCAAGGGTGAAGAATTGATCCTTGTCACCCGTCATGTATCTTGAACAGCCACTATCCAAGTACCAGCAATTTTTGTTGACCTTGGCTGCAAGACACTCCTACACAAGCAGATCATATAATTTTAGGTACCCAAGTTTTCTTGGGTCCTTCATGGTTAGTCATGTTGGTTCCTTTTGGAACCCATACCCTTTTGATTTTTCTTTTAGTTTTCCCTTTCCTATAGTCACATACATTTGCTTTATGTCCTACAGTTCCACAACAAAAACAGGTTATTTTCTTAATTTTACTTTCTCATGCTTTAACAAAGAAGTTACTAAGAAGTTTTTGCTTGTTTTTAGGTTTGTATCCTAGACCTGCTCTATTGAATACAGCTCGTTGACTATTAAGTATCATATTTAATTTTTCAGAACTATATGTAAATTTTTCAACCAAGGGTTTGTATTTCTCAAGTTCTTTAGTTAGTGTCTGTTTTTCTGCTTTTAGATCATTTAGTTCTTTTGTGATACTCTCATTTATATGTTTATAGTTTTTGGGTTCTAATGTTTCTTTATTCAGCCTTTCATTTTCTTTAGTTAAGGTATTATTCTTTTGTATCAAGATTTGGTTGCTTGTTTTAAGTTCTGCATTTTCTTTGGTGATACAATCCTTATCCTTAACTAACTTATCGTATTTATGTAGGTAAGATTGATTAGCTATTTTTAGTTCTTTATTCTTAAGATTTATGGCCTTATATTCAATCATTAATTCATTAAATGCATCATACAATTCATCAAAGGTAAAATCGAGATGCGTGTTGGATGTTACCTCATTTTCATTGGCCATGAAACAGAAATTGGCCTTTTCTTCTTGTTCCTCATCCGATGATGAAGATGATGCGTCGGAGTCCGATAAGATGGTGACAAGGGCTTTCTTCTTCTTGTACTTGCTGCCCTTCTTTAGTAAGGGACACTCAGCTCTGATGTGCCCTGGCTTCTTGCAGTCATAACACCCAATCCCCTCATTTTTCCTTTTCTTACCTTTATCCTTGCGATAGGAATTTGAGGGGCCTCTCCTTTGATGATAGGACTTCTTGTGGTTGATGAATTTTCTGAACTTGCGCACAAGAAGAGCCTCATCATCATCTCCCTCATGATCTTCTTCTTCACTGCTGCTACTGCAAGACAAATCTTTGTTAGATAATGTAGATTTGAGAGCTATTACCTTTTTCTTATGGGAGGACTCTTCTTCGCTGTGCTGCTTCATTGTTAGCTCGTGAGTCATTAGGGATCCAAGGAGCTCTTCAAGTGGAAGCTTGTTCAAGTCCTTAACTTCTTGGATTGCCGTCACCTTGGCTTCCCATGACCTTGGTAGACAGCGAAGAATTTTTCTGACAAGATCACTGTTAGTATAGTTTTTGCCAAGGCTTTTTAGGCCATTGACAATGTCAGTAAACCTAGTGAACATGCTAGTGATTGTCTCATTAGAATCTATCTTAAATAGTTCATACTTATGAACTAATATATTTATTTTGGATTCTTTGACTTGATTCGTGCCCTCATGGGTCACTTCAAGTCTGTTCCAAATCTCTTTTGCAGAATTGCAAGTAGAGACTCTATTGAATTCATTCCTATCTAATGCACAGTAAAGCACATTCATTGCTTTAGAATTGAGTTGTGCCTTTCTCATGTCATGTTCATCCCAATCCTTTTCTAGTTTAGGTACAGTGACACCCTCTACATAGATGGATGGGATGTATGGTTCATTTACTACAGTGGTCCACATCTCATAGTCTTGGGCTTGGATGAATATTCTCATCCTAGCCTTCCAATATGAGTAGTCGGATCCATTAAAGAATGGGGGTCTTTGGGTGGACTGACCCTCAATGTGGGAAGATCCAAATGGGGTTGTCATTTTGATCTTTTACTCTTAGGGTAGAAGAGTTTAGGCTCTGATACCACTTGTTGCCCAGATAGACAACCCAAGAGGGGGGGTGAATTGGGTTTTAAAATAATTTTGCAATTAAAACGTTGTGGATGACTAATTAATGCTTTACCAAGATGATTAATTAATTGCTATGTGCTGTGAATGAAATGAGAGTAAAAGAAAGAGACAAACAATCACAAACACAAGGCTTTTATAGTGGTTCGGAGCTAACCCTTGCTCCTACGTCCACTCCCCAAGTCTCACTTGGAAATTCACTATAACCCCTTGGATTACAGCCGGTTGTTTTACAAGCTCACAACCAAACTTGTTGTTTTACGAGCTCACAACGAACTCGGTCGGTTTTTCCTGGCTCACCGACTAGAACCACCCCGATTGTTTTCTCGGGATCACAATCGAACCCTTACACGTTGGTTTTACACTTGGCTCACCAACCAACCTCTACACCCTTGATTCAATCCCCCGATTGAACCAAGCAAAGACAAGATGGAAATAATGACAACAAACAGAAAAACAGAGCTTCTCAAAAGCAGATAAATAACAATATAAACTAGAGAGAAGTTAAGAGCCCTCAAACACGTTTGAGTTGGAGTAGAGTAGGGCTTCTTGAACTTCGGGTCTCCTCTTGAATGTCTGGTCGACTTGAATGCAGGAGGAGATCTCTTTCAATGTTTGGGAAGAGGTAGTTGGATGGAGTTATGGCGCTCTTCCCTCTTTTCATTGAAAAACCACTTGCAGAGAATGAATGCTTGATTACTTTGAATGGAATGGTGCGTCTCTACTTTGCTACAGTCCTCTGTGGCTATTTAAGCCATCCCCCACGGAAACTAGCCGTTAGACACCTTTTTCTGCCCGTTCTGCACACTCTGCACAACCTGACAATATGTCCGTTGGGGGTCGGAGTCGACTCGCGCGATCAGGAGTCGACTCGGCTGTAGCGGGAGTCGACTCATGCTTTTCTGGAGTCGACTCGGCAACTGTTCCGGGTTTGAATTAAAGTAGCCTCTTCGACTGGGAGTCGACTCGTCTTGACCCGGAGTCGACTCGCCAACTTCTGGAGCTGACTTGGCATTTTCGAAGTCGGCTCATCTCATGAAATCCATGGAGCTAATTTTCAACTTGGCCCACTCGAGTTTACTCGACAATCCTGGGAGTCGACTCGGCGCTCAGAGCCCGAACTCCCGATCTTCTGTCTTTTGGCTCGTCCAGTCTTGGAGTCGACTCGAACTTCTCCGGAGTCGACTCGGCTCTCAGTTTCCGAAACATAGGCTTCTGCCTTTTTGGTGTAGCGCTGCCTTGGAGTCGACTCGAGCTGTCTGGGAGTCGACTCGGCTCTCAGAGACAGTAAATCGGTCTTCTGTCTTTTTGGGGTCGCGCTGTCTCGGAGTCGACTCGCGTATTGTGGGAGTCGACTCGAATCTCAGGGTCCGAAAACTCCTCTCTGACTTTTTGCCTTGTGTACCACTGAGAGTCGACTCGCGCTTTCTTTGGAGTCGACCTGTCAACCATCGGAGTCGACTCGCGTTCCACAGGAGTCGACTCGAATCTCAGGGTCGAAATTCGCTCTCTGACTTTTCTGTCTGTAACTCCTTGGAGTCGACTCATACTACTCCGGAGTCGACTCGCGCACTTCAGGAGTCGACTCGCTGACAGGTTTTGAGTTGATGCTTTCTGCTCGTCTGTCTGTTCTCAGTCGGAGTCGACTCGTAATGATCCGGAGTCGACTCGAGCCTGTGCCAGTGATTCTGATACGCTTGGAGTCGACTCGTAATACTCTGGAGTCGACTCGAGTCTCAGACTTTGGTTCAAACTGACTTCTTAACTTATCCAAAATATTATGAACCAAGTCTAGAAACACTTTAGACAAGATTCTCACTGAAACACTCAATTGAATTCATTAGTAAACAAGAGATATACTCAGATGCTTTGAGCTCATCAAAATCAAATAGGGTTATGATCAATCACTCCACAAAATCTATACAAGAATATAGTAGTATGATCTCACATGAATCTAAAAGTTATTTAAAATAGAAATGATATATATAGTTTTGATCTTTAAATTTTTTTTTTATTTTGTACAAATAAATATTGAGATTTCCTATAATTTAACTCATGGCATATTAACATATTAATTCCTTTTTTTTGAACCAAATCTTTAAATAGTCTCTTTTCTTCTAAAAAACATCTACTATATAATTTTTGATAAGCAAAACAAAGCAGTCATTGTTGCCCAATTAATCATGGACCACCTTAAACTTTTCTATTTAACAAAAATAATGGTTTAACATCTAATGCCATTCTTTTTGATGTCATCTTACATGTTCTTTTTTCAAGAAATTTGTGACGCAACAACAAAAAATTGGATTTTATTATTAAATAAAAATTAAAGAATTATTTTTTTATTATGGAAAGGATTCTTTAATCTAATTTACTAAAAATTAGCTGCCAAATATTTTTTTAAAAAAAATGACTTTTGGAAGTGGGTTGGAAAAGGGACAAATATATCAAAATCCTTAATTAAAAAATGGAGTATTTATGTTGATCCTAAAGTGTTTATTTTGATGATGTAAAATAGTTGAGTCAAAAGTTGACTTAACCTATTGCTTTAAGTTTAGTTGATTAATTTCATAAAGTAAGAAGAAATCCTTTAGCCACTCTCAAGTAAAGATCATCCATTTGAAGCTCCATGTCAAGAAGCTAAACTTCCAAAAGGCAATGAAAATATTCTTTGGAAGCTCATATACAAGAATAGAAAATTTCATCCTAAGCTATCTTAAGAGTCTACCTTAAGCTTACAATGAGTCGACCTTAGCACACTGTTGCTGACTTATACACCTTTATGAACTAACCCAGCAGATCACGAGTCGACCTTAGAATAGTCTCAAAGGACAGATATAAAGCTGACAAATTTATCATATTGACAAGTCGACCCATGAGAATCACGAGTTGACTCCAGATAAACAAGCAAACAAGAGTTGACCCCAGACAAAAGTGAGTCATGCCCTGAATAACCATAGAGAAAAGATAGAGAGCTAAAGCAATCATCATATTGGTGAGTCGACCCATAGAATTTTACAAGCTGATTCCAGTCAAGCTTGGAGGTTATTTATACAGCACAATGGTGCCTACCCCCTTATGTGTGCTTGCTTGTATTGATGTGCATTCGGTGCAACTAAGACCAACCAAAAGGACTTTTATAGGTTTTATTTTTGAGTCTAAAGTCATGCATTTTGGTTCAGATTTAGTTGGTTATTTTCAGACTCATTAGGATATATATTCCTAATTTTCAGGGGTTATATTGGTCTGATATATCAAGTTCCCAATAGGGATTAATTACTTCCTTTTTCATGTACCATAGGAGATATTGAAGGACCAGCCAACCCTTTTAAGCAAGGCATTTTTCTAGTGCAAGATTTCCTCATTGAGAAGTCCAATTAACAATCAAATAAGAGGCTGGTTAACTTGTTAAATGGTGGTGAATAGCCAGTTGCTTTTGTTGATCTTTTGCTATATGGGAAAGAAGTTATTTAGAGGAAACATGCTACAGATCTCTTTCTTCCCCTATTTTCTTTTTTCTTTTTGGGCATGTTTCTACTTTTTAAAGTCATTCTCAAGACTACCTTCATCTAAGTTCTTAAAATGAAAAGTTAAGTTTTGGTATATCTGGTGCTTTATATCAATTTTCAAAGAGTTTGGATCCTCTCCAATTCAAACTGCTGAGATACGCCCCGTTCCATGCAACGTTCGTGGAATTCGAACGGGATGTCATTTATCGTATGAACGCGCCTCGGATTGTAGAATTCAAAAAATTTTCTGGATCCAAATCCAGAAGATCTTTGAACTCATTAGGGAGGGAAGAATAGAATCTGAGGAGGGTTGATTAAGATTTATAAAAATAAAACAAAAACAGAAGTTATAAATTTGAAAATCTCATCTTCAAAAATTCTACGGGTGTAGAACACTGTAGCCTGATGATCTTTCTAGATTTCTGGTTAAGCCGCACATGTGTCCGGCCTCTACAGGTATCCACACGAGAATCTAATCATCTAAGATAGGGTCTTACCGGAGTGCTAGCTTCTTGCAAAGACCTCTAATGACTATCATGATATTGGAAGAAAAATCAACAATATACCTTTTTAAAGAAGAACCCTTTCTTCTTCAACCTTGCTCGTAATGGAGGAAGATGAGGGATGAAGCTTTAAGCGTGGATCTTCCTTGCCTTGCTCCCGTGGTTGAAGAGGAAGACAAGATCCCCTTGCTGCCTTGGAGAAGGAAGGAAGAAGAGAGGGCTTGAGGCGTGAAGGAAGAACACTTTCTTCCTTGGCGAGTTGATCTTTTCTCTTCCCTTGCTTCTTCTTCTTTCTTTCAACACTTTGGAGAAGGAAGAGGAAGATAACCCTTGCTGCCATGGGAGGAAGAGGAGAAGCCTCTTGCTGCCGTGGGAAGGGAGAAGAAAAGAGAAAGGGAGGCGTGGAGAGGAAGAGGAGAGAATTACTTCATAATGTCTCCCTTGCTACCTTTTTATAGATTGGGTTTAGGGTTTCTCCTAATCTTATTAGGAGTATGGGATAATAACTCGCCCTTGGATTAATGCCAAATGTCCAATCCTTGTGCTCATGGCACCATCAAATAGATACATGACATGTGTCCACTTAATCAATTTCCTAATCACATTAGATCTTGATAAATTTCCTAGATAAGCCTAATTCCTAATCAAATTAGGACTTAGGCTAACTCCTAATCACATTAGGATAATTAATTTGGGAGCATGCATCTTACGACGCCATGTGGACTTTAAAGTCTGCATAGTGCGAACACGACTTAAGTCATATTCATCCTATGACAACATATAGACTTTAAAATCCGCACAAATTCTGGTTTAATCAAATTGACCCAATCATGAATCCGAATCAATTTGGGTCGAATCCAATTTGATTTGGCTCATTAAATCAGCCCAATTGCAATCCAATTGCAATCAATTCCATTTGATTCTTCTTCCATTAACTTCCTAACACTTAGTGGGTTAATTCAATCATCAATCATATTAATGATTGATTTCTATTGTGATTCCAAATCATAATTATGATAGTCTAACTAATTAAATTCTCTATGTGTGTGACCCCGTAGGTTCTATTCTGATTGGTAGTGAGACATATTGAGATCTCCATCTCAATATCACTGAAACTCCTTTCAGTGGGTTGAAACGATTTCAGTTCTACTTTCAGGGTTCACTGATCACCAAGTGAATGCCTTCGAGTCTCACAATCCACTAGTGACACCTAGTAGTATGTGGTGGCAATCCAGCAGAATGAAATGTCTGAACCTCTAGGTGCAGTT
Source organism: Phoenix dactylifera (assembly GCF_009389715.1). Taxonomy (NCBI): domain Eukaryota; kingdom Viridiplantae; phylum Streptophyta; class Magnoliopsida; order Arecales; family Arecaceae; genus Phoenix; species Phoenix dactylifera. Next base: position 370,686 of record NW_024067885.1, read on the forward strand.
AGCGTATGATACGGTCCCTCTATCATGGATCCCAATGTGATGAAGGTTATGGATATCTCGTCAAATCCCATCGTCCATCATATGTTAAATTTATTCGACTTCCAGTTCGAGATATGAAAAACTCTTTTTCCAAAATACCTAGCCAGAAATTTATCGAACTCAGTCTCATAAATCACATAGGATCACTCCTAATCTATCAAGGTCGATAGACCCCATCTAAATGCAACCCTATTCCAAAATAAACCTACTGTAGCCAATCCGCACTACAAGGATTCGAATGGCTAGGGCCCAAGTTCACATGCTCGTCAAACTACAGCAACCTCACAGTGAATAGCTGAGGCATCGCAGGTCAAAAAACCAGTCATACAATTACAGCATAAGTAGTCACTGACGAGTGGATAAACATCCATATGACTACTATCTTTGGTCATGCTCAGTACCTTGTTCTCTAACAAGTACTTGCATAATCACTCCAGTGTCTCTACACCGTGAACTTGAGACTCGTCCATCTGACTAAGTGATCTGTGCACTAATCTCAACGGATCGATCAGTGTTCTTCGTGATGGATCCATCGATTAGAAGTATTTAGAAATTAATCCCTCATGACACATGCCTCAAATTCTCAACTCTTTGAGAATATGTGTCATCATCTATTAATTTTTTGGATGATTCATGGGCATATACAAATATGAATGAAAAATAAATTGTCCAATCTTATTTATTAATAAGAGTCAAATTACAAATTTGTGTCTCAGATTACAAATATGCGTCAGCCACGTTGGCTTCTAGGGCATACTTATAACAATCTTCCACTTGCACTAAAGCAAATCAGACATATATTTAAGTCCTATTTTCTCAAGATGGACTTCTAATTTTTTCTGACTCAGCTGCTTAGTGAATGGGTCCACCACGTTATTAGTAGAGTCTACTCTCTGCACCTCTACATACTTCTTTTCGAGGTAGTCGCGAATTAGATGAAATCGCCGCTCTATGTTCTTGGACTTCTGGTGAGACCTCGGCTCCTTAGCCAGTGCTATGGTGCCGTTGTTGTCGCAGAAAAAGGGTTATGGCGTCTGATGATATGACTCCTAGCTTTTCGACAAACTTCTTGTACCAGAATGCTTCCTTCGCAGCATCCGATGTAGCAATGTACTCTGCTTCCATGGTAGAATCTACAATAATCGGTTGCTTGAAACTCTTCCAATTTACCGATCCTCCATTGCATAAGAATACATATCCTGATGTAGACTTTCTATCATCAGGGTCAGTCATGAAGTCTGAATCAGTATATCCTTCTACCTTTAACTCTGTGCCTCCCCCAAAGATCAAAAATATATCCTTAGTCCTTCTCAAGTACTTAAGGATATTTTTCATAGCTATCCAGTGCTCCTCGCCTGGATTTGACTGATATCTGCTCGTGACACTCACAGCATGTGCTATATGAGGTTAACTATATAGCATGGCATATATGAGGCTTCCTATTGCCGATGCATAAGGGATCCTACTCATGCGCTGAATCTCTTCAGTTATTTTGGGGCACATCTTTTTGGAGAGATTTATCCCATGCATTAGGGGTAACAATTTCCTCTTAGAGTTTTCCATGCTGAACCTCTTTAGCACTTCCTCTATGTAAATTTTCTGTGATAGACTAAGCATCCTCTTAGATCTATCTCTATAGACCTTAATCCCCAAAATATAAGATGCTTCACCTAGGTCTTTCATGGAGAACTTCTTAGACAACCATAACTTGACCGATGTGAGCATAGGAATATCATTTCCAATCAGGAGTATATCATCCACGTATAATACGAGGAATACTATAGCCCTCCCACTGACCTTTTGTACACACATGGTTTCTCTTCGTTCTTGATGAAATCAAACGATTTGATCACATCATTGAAACAAGTGTTCCAACTCCGAGATGCTTGCTTTAGTCCATGAATGGATCTTTGCAGCTTGCAGACCTTATGATCACCATCACTGAAAGTGAAATCCTGAGGCTGTTCCATATAGATATCTTTCTCAAGATATCCATTAAGGAATGTAGTTTTCACATCCATCTGCCATATTTCATAATCATGATAAGCTGCAATGGCAAGCAACGTTCGAATGGACTTCAGCATGGCTACCGGTGAAAAGGTATCCTGATAATCAATGCTTTCATCCTGACTATAACCTTTTGCCACCAACCTTGTCTTATAGGTCTTTACCTTGCCATCCGAACCCATTTTTTTTTGTAGATCCATTTACACCCAATAGGTACTATACCTTTAGACGGATCTACTAAGGTCCATACTTGGTTGGAATGCATGGAGTCTATTTCTGACTTCATCGCATCCATCCATTTTTCATAGTCGATGTCTAACATCGCTTCATTGTAGGTCTTGGGATCATCACTATGATCTCTTTCTCCCATGAGAAACTCTTCCTCTATTTCTTCTGTAAGCATACCTAAGTATCTTTCAGGAGGATGGAAGATCCTACTGGATCTACGAAGTGGATGAGGTTCTTCATGTATTGGCTCAATGTGAATAGGTTCACTAGGCTCAATTGCTCGTTGCTCTTCAGAGACTTTCTCTTCGAGCTCAATTTTTCTCCCACTGCCTCTATCAAGGATAAACTATTTTTTCAAGAAGATAGCATGTCGGTTCACAAATACTTTGTGATCCTCTAGGATGTAAAAATTATATCCTAACGACTCTTTAGGATATCCAATGAAATGAGCACCAATTATCCTAGCCTCTAACTTGTCTGCCTGTTGTCGCTTGACTTGGACCGGACATCCCCAAATCTTGAGATAACCAAGACTTGGTTTCTTACCATGCCATATCTCATACGGTGTGGTAGGAACGGACTTAGAGGAAACTCTATTTAATATGTAGATAGCTGTAAGTAGGGCATCTCCCCACAGGAATAAGGGTAAGTCAGTGAAGCTCATCATGGACCTGACCATATCCAATAGGATCCGATTCCTCCTTTCTGACACTCCGTTGAGTTGAGGTATTTTAGAAGGTGTCCATTGTGAAACTATACCATTTTATTTGAGATAATCGCGAAACTCTCCACTAAGGTATTCTCCTTCTCGATCTGATCGAAGAACCTTAATGAGTTTTTCTGTCTATTTTTCTACTTCAAATCTGAATTCTTTGAACCTTTCAAATGCTTCAGATTTATGTCTTATAAGGTAGACATAACCATACCGTGAGAAATCATCGGTAAAAGTAATAAAGTAGAAAAATTGATCCCTAGCCTGCACATCGAATGAGCCACACACATCAGTGTGTACTAGGGCAAGTATTTCAGTGGACCTCTTCCCATGTCCTACAAAGGGTAATTTGGCTATTTTCTCTTGAAGGCAGGATTCACAAATCGGATATGACTCAGAAGTCAATGAAATCAAAAATCCATGTTTCTCCAATTTGTTAATTCTGTCTTCTCCTATATGACCAAGTCTGAGGTGCCATAAATACTTTCGATTTATCTCATCTCTAGATCTTTTAGATCCTATGGTACTCACTGCATGCTCAAATACGTTCACAGATATATCCATATGTAAGTGATAGAGACCGTCAATCATAAAACCACATCCAAATAGTTTATTTTGCAAATAAATGAAAACGTAGTCTTTATTGAAATTGAATTCATAATGTTTCTGTGCTAGACAAAATACAAAAATCAAATTTGAGCTAGCACTAGGTACAAAATAACAATATCTAAGTATCAAACTAAATCCTGACGGTAAATGCAAAGAAAATGTGCCCACAGTAACAACAACTCTTGCTCCATAGCCAACCCGTAGGATTACCGCACCTTCCGTAAGCCTTCTACTTTCCTTTAGACCTTGCATGGTAGTGTACAAGTGAACACTAGAACCAGAGTCTATAACCCAATTGAAAATAGAAGAAACCATTAGATTAGTTTCAATAATGAGCATATTAGACATACCTTCAGAAGGCGTGTCATCCTTCTTGCTCTTTATGTTTCCCATGCAGATAGGACAGTTCCTCTTCCAATGGCCGTTTTTATTGCAATGGAAATATTTTTCTTTGGGTTCGGCCTTCTTCTTAGGAACTTCCTTCTTCGGCTTTTTCTCGATCTTCTTCTTCGCAGGCTTCTTCTTCTTTCCAGTAGACTTTCTCTTAGAAGTAGAAGCTAGCTCAGTAGCGAGAACTGTGCTCCTTGAACCTTTCAAGGCTTCCTTAGTTGTCACCAACATATTCAACAATTCAAGCTTGGTGCATTCAATTTTATTCATATGGTAGTTTACAATAAACTGCCCATATGAAGATGGCAACGATTATAGGATCAAATCTGTTTGCAAATCCTTGTGCATGGTCATGCCAGGCTTCTCAAGCTCCTCAAGATTCTTGATCATGGTCAAACCATGTTCATGGACGGACTGCCCATCACGCATCTTGGCTTTGAAGAGCCGCTTGGATACTTCAAATCTCGCTGCGTGACTCTGTTCACTATACAACTCTTGTAGGTGATCAAGTATGTCCTTAGCAGTCTTCATGCTCTCATGCTGGTATTGCAATTCATTGGACATGGATGCTAAAATGTGGCACCTAATCTTATTGTCGTCATCCAACCATTTTGTATGCGTCTTACGCTGTTCATTGGTTGCACGGGCTGGTAACACCGGGAGTTCATGATCAAGAACATAAGCTATCTTTTCGCAACTCAAGATGATCTTCAAGTTGCGGAGCCAATCTTTGTAGTTTGGTCCGGTCAACCTATTGTTGTCTAGGATTCGAACTATCGGGTTGGAAGCCATTGATATTTACCGAGAGTAAAGATTCTAATTAGAAATTTGTATTTGACATTAATTTATTTTAGAAACTTTAAAAATAAAATTGGATCAAATCCTTCCACTATTTCTTGGATCTCTCACACTCCCCTGGTAAAGATACGGAAACCTGCGACTTAGGATTTCGAGTGAGGTGCTGCGGTCCCACCAATCTACATGTCATCTGACCTAACAGTTATTAGAGACACATAGATGATGAGTGTACAACTCTTGTACAATGCTTCATAAGCATATTGAGCTAACCTGATCTTCAAGTTATAAGGACCTCATTTAACAGTTATTGGACCCGTTTCTTGGTTAAGTCAGACCCACCATATATCCTGCGGAAATAAATCCGTGATTGGGTCCTCACCTAACAGTTATTAGAACCCAACCGCATCTTTACCCCACAACATCTCATGTCAATAGAGTGGTTCAATCCCCCGATGCAACTAGCCCACTATATCCAGCTGAGACTAATCAACGCTGGAAAGATCTTAGCAACTCTACTACGGTGGAAGACCAATCAACTTAATATTAAGTAATCAGATCTTAGTAATTCCAACTTTGAGCTTTACATAAAAGGTAATCAATCAATTGGCCAGGTAAGCAGGTGGGAGGCTCCCCTTACTCAGAGAGTAAGGTCCTAATTAAGTAACCACCTTTAAGCTTTCCTAGACACCAATTAGATCAATTAATCAAATATGGCTAGCTCAATGTATTGTTCACTCTCGATTGATTTAGGAAGGTTTTAGATCTCTTGGGATTTACATCTAATGTAACCATCTATCCTATACCATATGTCGTTCGATTTACATCTTATGTAAATGTCACATTAGTTCAGGTTTACATCCTATGTAATTATGAAATCTTTTCATATATTATGTGATTACATCTTATGTAAATGACATAATTGTTTCAGTTTACATCTTATGTTAATGTCCTATTGTTTAAGAATTTTATTTACATCTCATGCAAATAAATCTTGTTTAACTAATACATACATCTCATGTATACATTGTTTTAAATATAACCTTAAACAAGTATTAACATTATGATTACCACATGCATCTCATGTATACTTTTTCAGATCTGTAACTTTAAATCTATTATTCTATTCCCTAGATTTCAGATCATGCATTACTTTATTTCAAACATTGTAATCTAATTGCAATTCTAAAATAATTTGCAAGATTAAAGCAAATAAAAATCTGCATGCTGAAAATTTCAGCAACTTGAAATTTCAGCACGCAAAAAATCCAGCAAGCATAAATCTTTTAAAAATCAGATTAAAAATATGGTAATTATTTCTTAAGTTCTAATCATGCTCCCTAGAACCATGGCTCTGATACCACTGCTGAGATACGCCCCGTTCGATGCGACATTCGTAGCGGAATTCGAACGGAACATCGTTCATCGTATGAACGGGCCTCGGATCGTAGAATCCAAAAAATTTTCTAGATCCAAATATAGAAGATCTTTGAACTCATTAGGGAGGGAAGAATAGGATCTGAGGAGAGTTGATTAAGATTCATAAAAATGAAACAAAAATAGAAGTTATAAATTTGAAGATCTTATCTTCAAAAATTCTGCAGGTGTAGAACACCGCAGCCTGATGATCTTTCTAGATTTCTGGTTAAGCCGCAAATGTGTCCGGCCTCTACAGGTATCCACATAAGGTTCTAATTATCTGAGATAGGGTCTTACCGGTGTGCTAGCTCCTTGCAAAGATCTCTCATGACTATCATGATATTGAAAGAAAAATCAACAACATACCTCTTTGAAGAAGAACCCTTTCTTCTTCAACCTTGTTTGCAATGGAGGAAGATGAGGGATGAAGCTTTAAGCGTGGATCTTCCTTAACTTGCTCCCGTAGATGAAGAGGAAGACGAGGTCCCCTTGCTGCCATGGAGAAGGAAGGAAGAAGAGAGGGCTTGAGGCGTGAAGGAAGAACCCTTTCTTCCTTGGCGAGTTGATCTTTTCCCTTCCCCTGCTTCTTCTTTTTTCTTTCAACATTTTGGAGAAGGAAGAGGAAGATAACCCTTGCTGCCGTAGGAGGAAGAGGAGAAGCCTCTTGCTGCTGTGGGAAGGGAGAAGAAAAGAGAAAGGGAGGTGTGGAGAGGAAGAGGAGAGAATTACTTCATGATGTCTCCCTTGCTACCCTTTTATAGATTGGGTTTAGGGTTTCTCCTAATCTTATTAGGAGTATGGGATAATAACTCGTCCTTGGATTAATACCAAGTGTCCAATCCTTATGCTTATGGCGCCATCAAATAGATGCATGACATGTGTCCACTTAATCAATTTCCTAATCACATTAGGTCTTGATCAATTTCCAAGATAAGCCTAATTCCTAATCAAATTAGGACTTAGGCTAACTCCTAATCACATTAGGATAATTAATTTGGGAGCATGCATCCTACGACGCCATGTGGACTTTAAAGTCCGTATAGTGTGAACACGACTTAAGTCATATTCATTCTACGATGACATGTGGACTTTAAAATCTACACAAACTCTGGTTTAATCAAATTGACCCAATCATGAATCCGAATCAATTTGGGTCGAACCCAATTTGATTTGGCTCAATAAATCAGCCTAATTGCAATCCAATTGCAATCAATTCCACTAAATTCTTCCTTCATTAACTCACTAACACTTAGTGGGTTAATTCAATCACCAATCATATTGATAATTGATTTTTATTGTGATTCCAAATCATAATTATGATAGTCTGACTAATTAAATCCTCTATATGTGTGACCCCGTAGGTTCTATTCTGATTGGTAGTGAGACATATTGAGATCTCCATCTCAATATCACTGAAACTCCTTTCAGTGGGTTGAAACGATTTCAGTTCTACTTTCAGGGTTCACTGATCACCAAGTGAATGCCTTTAAGTCTCACAATCCACTGGTGACACCTAGCAGTATGTGGTGGCAATCCAGCAGAATGGAATGTCTGAGCCTCTAGGTGCAGTTAGTGTATGATACAGTCCCTCGATCATGAATCCCGATGTGATGGAGGTTATGGATATTTCGTCAAACCCCATTGTCCGTCATATGTTAAATTTATTCGACTTCTAGTTCAAGATATGGAAAACTCTTTTTCCAAAATACCTGGCCAGAAATTTATTGAACTTAGTCTCATAAATCATATAGGATCACTTCTAATCTATCAAGATCAATAGATCCCATCTAGATGCAACCCTATTCTAAAATGAACTTACTGTAGCCAATCCACACTACAAGGATCCGAATGGCTAGGGCCCAAGTTCACATGCTCGGTAAACTACAGCAACCTCACAGTGAATAGCTGAGGCATCGCAGGTCAAAGGACCAGTCATACAACTACAGCATAAGTAGTCACTGACGAGTGGATAGACATCCATGTGACTACTATCTTTGGTCACGCTCAGTACCTTGTTCTTTAACAAGTACTTGCATAATCACTCCAGTGTCTCGACACCATGGACTCGAGACTCGTCCATCTGACTAAGTGATCTGTGCACTAATCTCCGCGGATCGATCACCGTCTCTCGTGATGGATCCATTGATCGGGAGCATTTGAAAATTAATCCCTAATGACACATGCCTCAAATTCTCAACTTCTTGAGAATATGTGTCATCATCTATTAATTTTTTGGACGATTCATGGACACATACAAACATGAATGAAAAACAAATTATCCAATCTTATTTATTAATAAGAGTCAAATTACAGATTTATGCCCCAGATTATAAATATGCGTTAGCCATGTTGGCTTATAGGGCATACTTCTAACACAAACTTCCACCAGAGAGGCCTGATCGTGAATCACGGCTAACCATGCACTGCATGATGGCTGTGTTTGTTCAGGCTCCACACAGGACATGGGACTGTGTCCTGGGCATGGCATGGGGTTTGTGCGATTATGGTTGTTGAGAAATGCATGGATTGCTGTGATTTGTGAGTAGGCCACAAAGTAGAGATGATCTGGATTAATTGCATAAGGAGCAATCTTACAAAAGAAGCTAGAAGCTAGTTTTTTAAGCTTATTCTAAAAGCACTTTTTTTTTGACTTCTACTTCCTTTCAGAGAACTTTTCAAAGGGCATTATCAAACACTTAATTTTTGTATTAAATATTTTTTCGTTTTGAGCAACACCACACGCACCCTTAATATTCATCATCTTCTTCCTCCTTTTCTTCTCTCTCTTCTATATCCTCTTTGTTCTTATTCTTTTTCTGTCTTTCCCTATTTGTGTACTCTCTTTTACTTTTCTTGTATTATCCCCACTTTCTCTTTACCTTCTTATTTTCTCTGGTTATCTGCGCTAGCTCAGACGAAACCCTAGAGAGCATATTATTGCTGTTCGTCAGATCTTGGAAAAGATTTGGTATTCTTTTAATACTAGCAGCAGAAAGATGTCAACTAGTGCATGAAATCCAGATTTGAATTTAATAAGACAAGGAATCAGAACTAATCCCTACATCTATTGGGGATGGATCAGTGTCGACCCACAACAATGTGTATCTTTTTGAGGCATAGGCCAATATTTAGCAAGATAGGCCTATACTACAATTTTCCTGTTTGAAACTTTCTGAAACCATCTTAAAAAACCTATATTTTATACTAGTTGGTTAGAACCCATTTTCCCCCTTGCTTCTGGTGAGGATCTGAGAACCTATTGGAGATAAAGATAAAAACTCGTCATCCTACCTTGGCGTAAATGCTAGAAAATATGTTTATAAATTATAGCATCTAAACCTTTTATAATACTATCTATATACAAGCTTCCCATCATACTAGTAAAACATGAACAACACTTAATGTGTCTTGTTAGTGCATCAACATAGGTGCTCATTTATAGATTTTATCACAAATTTTGAAATTTACTAGCCTTTAACCTACACGATGCATGGGAGTATGATTATTTCTCCTTTTTCCAACTATTCTTGAAATGCAATACAATAAGGTCACAAATTATAGTAAATAAAAGGCTTGAATAGCCAATTTTTTGTTGCACATAAAGCAATAATTTTAGATATAGTTGAGTAGAAACTCGTATCATTAATACCAGCAACAACATAGATAATGTAGAACTTTGCACAATCTAAGCTTTTGTGCAGAAACTCCTGTCAGCAATACTAGCTTCAATAATACCAACCTTGTGTGATGTGCAGGGTACTACTTTTTTCTGAACCATTTTTGAAATTTAATGTAATAAATCGTAATAAATAGAAAGCTTCAATAGCTAAATTTTTGTTACACATTAATCAATGAATTTTCATATATCATAGATAATGTATCATGTAATATATACTATTTTTTGTAGATGGAAGAGCATGGGAGGGGACCTGGTGAGGTGGAGTTCTAAAGAATGACTCATGCCCACCAAGATGGTCGCTTTGCTCAAGAGGAGTCTTGAGATATTTTCATATATTTTGATAATGGATTTGTGCAATGATTTATAGTTTTGTTATTTCTATCATTAATATGCAATTTTTTTTAAAAAAATACGATAGGTCTATACCCCTTATAGTAGAGCATGTGGGCAAGTCATCATCATCCACGGAGATCAATCGCATTAAAGCCCAGGTGTTCATTGAACTTATGGGATAGAGCATTATGGTCGAGTGAGAGATTGTGGGGTTGAAGTTACCTGTTGACCCAAAGATTGATTTTGATGATCACAAAACCTTGAAGTTACTAATGGTTGTGTTGCAAGAAGAAAGATAATTTGTTTTGCAAGGAATATAGCAAGTTGGAAGAATGCAAGAAGGCCTCAAAAGTTCTCAAAAAGTTGGAAAAAAGCCACACTTCATTGGCCCAAGTTTCAAGTACAAAGAAATCAAGTTGGAGGGACAATTGTAAAGAAAAAATCAAAAGAATAGTCTTCGAGTCGATTCCTGAAAGCTTAGAGTCGACTCTGGCATTTTGGAATGCCATGGCACAGTGCTACAGTGCTCGAGCTGACTCCAGCTACAGTGAGCCGACTCCAGCTACAGTGCCGAGCCGACTCCTACTATTCGAGCCGGCTCTCACTTAGTCAGGATAGAAAGCAATTTTTAGCACTACAGTGCTCGAGCCAACTCCAGCTACAGTGAGCCGACTCCAGCTACAGTGCTCGAGCCGACTCCAGCTACAGTGCTCGAGCCGACTCCAGCTATAGTGAGTCGACTCAGCTACGGTGCCGAGTAGATTCCTATTCACGAGCCGACTCCTGCTTCAGCCGAGTCGACTCAAGATCTGCGCGAGTCGACTCGAGCATGCTGGAAGGCATAACGGCTAGTTTTTCATGACTCCAACAGCTAGTTTTTTATCTTTAATGGCTCTATTTCATCTCTAACAGCTAGGAGAAGCTTCCCACATGTTCTTAAGGCTATAAATTCATGAAAACACCACAAAACAAAGAGAGGGAGAGCTCCACAAGATCAAATATTTTCAAGAACTCCAAAAGAGAGAGCATAACGCCAAATCCATAAAAAAGGCCAAACATTTGAGCAAAAAGAGAGCTATTCAAATTAACATCAATTAGAGCATCCACCAAGAGCCTCAAGATCCTCAACCTCAACCAATTGGTGAAGAGCTTCAAAGATCAATCACTTCACCAATCTGAGTTTTGCTCCTTTTCTCATTTGTGTTTTATATCTTGAGCATAACTCTAGTGTGCTTTAATTCCTTCAATTGTTGCACTTGTAAAGGTTCTTCCAAACCTAAATTGGAAGTTGTTGAATTAAGAGGATTCAACAAGGTAAAGATTTTGGTTGGTAAGCCTTGGAAAAAATCAACTGGGTTATTTGTAAGCCCGAAAAATAAACATTGTAAAAGTTTTGGTGAGTGAGCCTTTGGAAAAACCAACTGGGTTGATTGTGAATCCAAAAAACAATCGGGATAGGTTGTAGTTGGTAAGCCGGGAAAAACCAATTGGGTTGGATTGTGAGCCCGGAAAAATAATCGGATTGGTTCTAATCGGTGAGCCTGTGAAAACCGACCGAGTTCGTCGTGATCTCGTGAAAATAACAAGTTGGTTGTGAGCTTATAAAACAACCAGACTGTAATCAGTGGAATTATAGTGAATTCCCAAGAAGATGCTTGGGGAGTGGATGTAGGTGCTTGGGGTGTACCGAACCACTATATATGCTTGTGTTTGTATTGTTTTTCTTGTGCATCTTGCTTTACTTTCATACTTGCATAGTATAGTTGCTCTAGATTAATTTTCCACTACTTTACTTGTAATTGCCTAGAGCTTAAGTAAGATAACACCTTATCATTCCGCTGCATTCAATTTAAAGTAAGTTTGGAAACATAATTTTTAGAAAATCTAATTCACCCTCCCTCTTGGATTGTCACCTTGGGCAATAAGTGGTATTAGAGCCTCGTACTCTAGTATTGATTGTTGATCTAGCGATCAAGAAATAAAGATCATGACAACTCAAATAGATAGTTTAGAAGGAGAGGGACAATTAATTGATAAACCTCCACTATTTAATGGCATGAACTGCACACATTGGAAAGCATGCATGCGCATTTTCATTTAAGCACATGACTACAATTTATGGAGTATCATTGTCAATGGGCCACACACGAACACTAATCATGTTAAGAAAATGACTCAGCAAAATGCAAAAGCCATGATATTCTATATTGTGCATTAGATGATAGTAAACTTAATAGCATATCTTTTTGCATAACTGCTAAGAAAATATGGAATATACTTAAAGTTAACTATGAATGCACTAACATTTTTAGTAGATCTAAAACTAGCTTTAAAGAGAAAGAGCAGAAAACTGAAATTGATAATCAATGCTTTGGGGCACATGAAGATGAGGTATGTACTGGAACACAAAGTGATTTCTCATTCAAAGATGAAGTATATGCTGAAACTCAATCTGATTTTACATTTGATGAACTTCATGATGCTTTTTCTGATCTATACTTAGAATATAAGAAGCTTAGTTTAAAGAATAAAAAGCTAAATCAGAAAAATTCGTCTCCTGCTGAAAGCCATGATATAATCTAGAAAAACAATGAATTGATTTTAGAAGACAATGAAAGGTTAACTAAAGAAGTTAACAAATTTAAGCCAACAGTTGAAAAATTTACTATCAGCTTTGAAAAGTTGAACTTAATGATAAGTAATCAAAGAGCTGAATTTGATAAAGTTGGATTGGGATATCAATCTTGGTACACCCAAAAATCTTTCAAGAATAAATTTGTTAAAATAATTTCTAATTATTTTAAAATAGATTCGTATAATACTAATAAACAGGAATAAAAGTTAAGTAAAATCTCTTCTGTTGTTCCTAAATCTGTACATTACAAATTTGATGAACCTAAAAGGCAAAAATAGAAAACTGAAAGTTTATCTACTACCCATGTTAAATCTATGTTTGTTAAATTCAACAAGAGGATGCAAAAATACATTTCTTGTAATCCTAAAATCTGCAAACTTATGGACAAAATTGCTATTAAGAAAATATGGATTCCAAAAGGAACAATTATAGCTAACCTACAAGGACCCAAAAGAGCTTGGGTTCCTAAGTTGAAAATCTGAATATTTTCTGTAGGTATGTCTAGCACTCAAGGCTCCAACAAAAGATGTTAATGTGGACATTGGGTGCTCTAGACACATATTAAAGAATAAAACTTAAAATATACTTAAGAAAAGTAATTGAAAAGAATAATGAAATCAGTATTCCTTGCATCTTATCATTCTCTTTGCTTTAGTATTTGATTAAAACATGAATTATAAGTATTAATCAATTTTGTGATATAGGTAATATTTTTGAAAATATATTCAAATCACTTCATTTTATAATATGCTTTACTTACTGTTGGATAAGTTGCTAAATGATTAATCAATTCTATAAGAATAACTCTATGAATTCTTCATATGCTTAATTGAGAGTTTTTATATCCATGGCATTATCTTCTATTGATCATAGACATAAGAATATATGCTTGGTATGCCTTTGAAAAATATACATTATGAATACCAAGATTAAAGAATCTAGTGGTATTATTTTCTTTTGGGATACAAAATTAACTCATGCTAATTTGATCTTAATTCCAAAAGACCTTGTCATGGGTTTACTTTGATTTATTTCTGCAAGGTCAAAGTTTGCTATGCATGACAATTAGGAAAACAAACAAGTATCATTTTCTAAATCTAAATATGTCGTTTCCATCACTTTGTCTTTAAAAATTCACCACATGAACTTATTTAGATTGAAGGCTTCGGAGATAAGCTTCTTGACTTTATAATTATGGATGATTTCTCAAAGCTAACGTTGGTTTTGTTCTTGGCACTTAAATAGAAATATTTCTACATTGGCACAAACTTACAAAAGGTTTCAAATGAAAAATATTTGCAAACTGTGAAAATAAAGAAATATCATGGCACAATTTTGAAAATCAATTTCTTGTTAAGTTTTGGACAGAAAATGATATTGAATACAATTGTTTCTGTACTAAAAATATCATTGCATATTAGGTCTATAGAAAGTAAAAATAGAACTTTTGAAGAAATGTGATGGACAATGCTATGTGATAGTAATTTGCCTAATTGATTCTGATTATAGCTATCATCACAGCTTGTCATATTATAAGGTTTCTATTAGAACCTTTTTTTAGAAAAATCCTTATGAACTCATGAAAAATAGAAAATCAAATGTTGCATACTTTCATGTTTTTCAGTTATACATGTTATGTTCTCAATAATGAAGAATATGCCAAATCTGATAAGAATGTTTGTCTTTGGATATTACTCATCAAGCAAAACATATTGAGTATTCAAATAAATAGAACTCTAATTATAGAAGAATTAATTCATATTATTCTTGATGAGACTAATAATCTTTTTTCAAGGAAGGATATAGATATTATTGTTGATGCAAGTGAGCTTGATAAAAGAATTAGGGCCTTAACCCTAAAGAATTGCTCTGCATCAGAAAATGATCAAGGAGAGGATCAATTTCAGTAAGATAAATATATTGAATGTAAGCAATTCAACATCCTAAAGGTATAATCATTTAATGATCATTCTCAAGATACTAAAATCAGATCTTATGATAAGTATATAGTTAATCTTTTTGCTGGCATGTAACAATCTAAATCTAAAAGACATTAAGAAGAATGAACAAGATGATAATTGGTTAAATTAAACTAAATCAGTTTAAAAGGGATAAAATTTTGAAATTTTGTTGAAAAATTTGAAAACTTGGTTATAATTAGAACAAAATTGAGTTTTTCAGAAATGTACTTAATGAAGAAGAACTGGTGATTACTAAAAGATTCAATCAAGAAAAGATGAAATAGATTTTGATGAAATCTTTGCATGATTAGAAGCCAAAGATTACCATTTTCATTTGATTACTTTATGAGTCTTGTATTTTATCAAATGAATGTGTAGAATGCACTTCAGTATGGTTATATCATTGAAGAAGTTTTATGTAAAAATAACCACCTATATTTGAAAAATATTCATTACAAACATGATAAAGCACTATTTGATTTAGAACGAGCACCAAGAGCATGATATGAAAGTTTAAGTAACTTTTTGATAGAAAGTAATATTGATAAAACTATGTATCAAAAGAAAAAATTTTATATCGTAATTGCTCAAGCATATATTGATGACATTATTTGTGGTGCTACTAATGAAGCTTTATAGAAAGTTTTTACTAAGCTCATGCAGGATGAGTTCGACATGAGTAAAATAGATGAACTAACCTTTCCTCTCGAACTCCAAACTAAGACAAAAAAGAAAGGGGATCTTCATTGGCCAAAGTAAGTTCACAAGAATATTCTTATAGAAGTTTGGCATGAAGAAAGGTATGTCTATGATCCTATCTTGTAGAGTTTGAAAATGATGAGCAAAGTAATTCTATTGTTTGAAGCTGTATTATTGTATCATACAGCTTGTAGGCCAAATTGTATGCTCATTTTGTACTTATATGCAAAGATATCAAACTAATTCTAATAAATCAGATTTAATTGATAACAAAAGACTCATAAAAATTTGTTAAAAAAATAAAATCTAAGATTATGAATTAATGAAATAGTAAAGAGTCTTGACATCAAATAAGATTCTCATAAGATGTAATAATTCTATTGTCAAAAATTTAATGAAGAATTCAATTATGCTCTCTATATTTAATCACATGAAAATAAGACATTATTTCATAAAAGATTACACTCAAACTGAAAGGATCATAATTGGAACAATTAACACTAAAATTACATATACAACTGGTGCCAAGATGATTCTTTAAGAAATTTAATGAAATATACACACCATAATAATTAAATCTCTATAAACTTTGCTTAAATGCATATGATTGAATTACTTGATAAGAGAGATTGGTCACTTAGAAGTAGATGATCCTTGTATAGAAAATCAAATGTTCATTGATTGCTTAAAGAAAGAAAAAAAAATCAGAAAATGAATGACAAGACAAATGAGAGTATATAAGAAGCTTGTGAAAAATCAAATGAAGTTTCAATCACTTGAAAATACACCTTAAGGATAAAATCAGTGCAGAATTATATTTAAATAGCGAGAGTTTATTTAAAAAATTGATTTTGATCCTTGACATCTTTGTTCTTAATATTTTAATACATAATGTTATGACGTAATGCATATTATGTTTTGCATGTGACATGATATTCTGAATTATGTATTTTCAATATTTAAATAATAAAGATCCTTCTTTAAATATAATTTATAATGCTCCATGCTTGGACAATTTGATTGAAACATATTCTCACCAATGGAAATTTTATTTTTCTTTTATGACATTCATAATTTGAAATGTGTTTTAACTTTGCATACAAGTTTTTGCTTCACTTTTGCCTTCAAAATAACTTGTGTTTCTAAGCTTAATGAAAATTATTTTTACTTGCATTCCATACTCCTCAATAATATTTGTTTTCTGAATTCATCCTATATTTTTATGATCAAAAATTTCTTATTAATGCTTGAATGTTTGAAATACTACATAAAAATCTTTTTAAGTATTGTTGAAAGAAATTTCAGATTTGTCGTTTACAACCACCTTTGAAATCTGAAAGTTGAATATATTTGCAAAAAGGAGAAGAGAAGAATATTTCTATCTTAATGAATATCTTCAAAAGTAAAAAAGAAAAGTAATCTGAATTTGCAAATTAGGCAGAATGAACTAATTCTGATTTATCTTTCATCTTGCCTAACATTGGTACATAATATCCTGATATATATTAAATTCCTCCAATCTGTACCAAAATTTAATATTAATTTCAAAAATTTTGAATATACTCTAATATTATTGAAATATGTGTTTTCAATCTTAGTGATTTAAGATAAGCTACAATGTAGAAGATACATATATCAAATTATAACTTTGAAAGCCTCCTTGAAAATTTTTATAAAGTTCAGAATCTGATTTTGTATAAAAGCTTAAACTTAATTTATAAATGCTTATATCGTTGCATCTTTGTAACTTTTAGTTATATGCTTCAATGATCACACCATTCAGAAGAGCAACTCAATATGATTCCTAGATAAAAATTATAACTTAAGAAAAATAGAATCAATTTTGATGTCTTGATTGATTACTCCGATAGGCAACTTAAAACATATCATTTCTTATCTTTAAAGTGTACTAAAATTGATCTAAATGATGTATTTTTCAATGATCTTGATTGCGAACAAATGTTTCTAAATATATAATTTTATTTTGATATTAAAAAGATTCATTGTGTCTCATGTATACATTGTTGTGAAACTATGATTAAGAAATTGAGTTTTATAAATATACACTTGAATGATCATCTATATGTTTTCTTTCCTGCATAATTAAGGGCCTCTATCATTAAAAAGAAAGCTATTTTTAAAAGGAGAGTTGATGATTTTAAAAGCTAGAAACATTTCAATTCACTCAAATGATTCTTAAAGAAAAGAAAATGTAATTACTTTTGAAAGAACTTTGAGCTTCAAAAGAATTATTTTCTGATTAATTTTACGGTACATATTCTCAAAAATTAAGAGGAAGCATTTGTTCTTGAAACATTAAAAAGAGTGATTGCTATAAATTTTAAAAACTCTATATCACTCTACATTCTTGATATCATAGAATTTCAGTTTTATTCATACTTATCATCAAAATCTAAAATTCAATAAAAGAAAAGAATGTTTAAAGAAGAATGCATCCTTTGAGGAGGAGCTTTAGATATTCAATCTCTTTGCATTCTGTATCTTATTCAAAAGTCACGTTCATTTGATAAATATCTTGAAGATTTTATGGATTGATTTTGATGAACCTCCTTGTATTGCCTTACTTGCCTTAGT
Source organism: Phoenix dactylifera (assembly GCF_009389715.1). Lineage (NCBI taxonomy): Eukaryota > Viridiplantae > Streptophyta > Magnoliopsida > Arecales > Arecaceae > Phoenix > Phoenix dactylifera. The sequence continues at coordinate 388,787 of NW_024067885.1, forward strand.
TATATAATAAGTCTATACCTTGAGTTGAGTTCTATAAAGGTTATCTTTTCTCAAACTTTGAGCTTTATAGAAATATGCTCTCATTAGTGTAAGCTGTGCTGAAACTTATAGAAAATATATTTTCGAGATTGACAATTTGAATGTTTTATTGAATATTATCTTCAAATTCTAAACTCTTAAATTGAATGTTCAATTAAGGGGGAGAAAGAAAATTTTTAGGGGGAGAGATCATATGGAACTTAATCACATAAATCCATAACTAAAGAAGAGAGAAAGAATATTAAATGAGAAGTGATCCTAATACTCTTCAATATGTATTATAAATATCTGAAATTTAAATCTGAAAATTTATATAATATACCTTGAGGCTTGCTATTTGGTTAATATATCTTATGCATCAATCATGAACCAAATTGCAATTCAAACAGTTGATCTTAAGAATAAAAAAGGGGAAGAATAATGTGTTGAGCTAAATTTTCTTGAGTATCTCTTGTGAACACAAATTTAAAGTAGTTGCTACATGTGATAGATTTATAGATTTTAAAATGCACATAATCGACAAATCAGCTGCTTTGAAAATTATTTAAAAACGAATTCCATCTGTCTCTATTAGAAAATATATTTTGAAATTCACTAATGAGTTCTTATTGACTTGCTTTTTAGAGTTTCAATCCTGTGCCAATTCATTTTTATATGTATCAAAATGTTTTTCTTTTTAAAGGAATAGAAGAAAGTTTTTAAAAGAGCTCTAAAAGAACTTTCAAAGCCTTCAATTTTATGTATTCTCCAAGATGTACCATAAATTGCATGAATTCATATTTTGGTATCTATGCCCTAATGCCTTTATATCATGAAAGAACTTTGAATTAATGATTTAACATGATGCTATATTTTTTGAGTAAATAAGTTTCGATATTATACTATGAAAACTAATTAGATTGTTCTCATATTGCTATATACTTAATATATTGGACCAAAGATCTTAAATAAACAAGTTTTCATACTTGTTATTAAAGCTCTTTCAAAAAAAGAAAAAAGAGGTTGAATTTTCATTCGTGCTTTCTTTGAATTGATACTCCTTGAATTAACCTGGAAAAAAAAATATATCTGCACTTGATTCGAAAACAATCTTTGGAATCAAATTCGATGCGCTTTCATTATAATTTGCTCTGAAATCATCTTAATTGGCTCTGATCTATGCTTATTAATCTTGTTCTGACATTATTGCCTTGAGTTATATGATTCATATTATTGCAATAATTCGACATGCATTGAATGAAAATCAGGGTACAATAAGGAAGAGAAATATTTGAGTATCATTTGTTGCTTTATGCTTAATATTTCATTAGCTTGCAACCTTTTTGATGTTGTCAAAAAGGGAGAGAAATATCTGAGTATATGCTCATAATGCTTTATGTGTTGATTATGTTAAGTTGATTAAATCCAAAGCATTATCATGAAGTATGTTTTAAAGAAACATATTTTCTACTTCATGTAACTTAGCTATACATTAGTTCTAGAATATAATCTATTTTATATTGCATATACTCCAAATTTTGTCATCCTCAAAAAGGAGGAGATTGTTGATCCAAAGATTGATTTTGATGATCACAAAATCTTGAAGTATAATTACTAATGGTTGTGTTGCAAGAAGAAAGATAATTTGTTTTGCAAGAAATATAGCAAGTTGGAAGAATGCAAGAAGGCCTCAAAAGTTCTCAAAAAGTTGGAAGAAAGCCACATTTCATTGGCCCAAGTTTCTAGTACAAAGAAATCAAGTTGGAGGGACAATTCTAAAGAAAAATTCAAAAGAACAGTCCTCAAGTCGACTCCTGAAAGCTTAGAGTCGACTCTGGTACTTTGGAATACCATGCCACTGCGCTACAATGCTTGAGCCAACTCCAGCTACAGTGAGTCGACTCCAGCTACAGTGCCGAGCCGACTCCTACTATTTGAGCCGACTCTCTCTCAGTTAGGACAAAAAGCAGTTCTTAGCGCTACAGTGCTCGAGCCGACTCCAGCTACAGTGCTCAAGCCGACTCCAGCTACAGTGCTCGAGCCGACTCCAGCTATAATGCCGAGCGGACTTCTATTTACGAGCCGACTCCTGCTTCAGCCGAGTCGACTCAAGATCTGCGCAAGTCGACTCGAGCACACTAGGAGGCATAACAGCTAGTTTTTTACGACTCCAATGGCTAGTTTCTTATCTTTAACGGCTCTATTTCGTCTCTAACGGCTAGGAGAAGCTTCCCACATATTCTTAAGGCTATAAATTCATGGAAACACCACAAAACAAAGAGAGGGAGAGCTCTACAAGATCAAATCTTTTCAAGAACTCCAAAAGAGAGAGCATAACGCTAAATCCACAAAAAGGGCTAAACATGTGAGCAAGAAGAGAGTTATTCAAATTAAGATCAATCAGAGCATCCACCAAGAGCCTCAAGATTATATCCTCAACCTCAACCAATTGGTGAAGAGCTTCAAAGATCAACCACTTCACCAATCCGAGTTTTGCTCCTTTTCTCATTTGTGTTTTATATCTTGAGCATAACTCTAGTGTGCTTTAATTCCTACAATTCTTGCACTTGTAAAGGTTTTTCCAAACCTAAATTGGAAGTTGTTGAATTAGGGGGATTTAACAAGGTAAAGGTTTTGGTTAGTAAGCCTTGGAAAAAACCAACTGGGTTATTTGTAAGCCCAAAAAACAAACGTTGTAAAGGTTTTGGTTGGTGAGCCTTTGGAAAAACCAACTGGGTTGATTGTGAACCCAAAAAACAATCGGGATAGGTTGTAGTTGGTAAACTAGGAAAAATCAACTGGGTTGTATTGTGAGTTTGGAAAAACAATCGGGTTGGTTCTAGTCGGTGAGCTTGTGAAAACCGATCGAGTTCGTTGTGATCTCGTGAAAATAACAAGTTGGTTGTGAGCTTGTAAAACAACCAGACTGTAATCGGTGGAATTATAATGAATTTTCAAGAGGATGCTTGGAGAGTGGATGTAGGTGCTTGGGGTGCACCGAACGACTATACATGCTTGTGTTTGTATTATTTTTCTTGTGCATCTTGCTTTACTTTCATACTTGCATAGTATAGTTGCTCTAGATTAATTTTCCACTACTTTACTTGTAATTTTCTAGAGCTTAAGTAAGATAACACCTTATCATTCCGCTGCATTCAATTCAAAGTAAGTTTGGAAACATAATTTTTAGAAAATCCAATTCACCCCCCCTCTTGGGTTAACACCTTAGGCAACATTACCCCCACTTAGTTGTCTACAATGAGTAGATATACCCGAGATGCTAGACATAGTGGTAGCACTGCAGATGTTTGTAGGCTAGAGGCAGAACTATAAGACATCAAACCAACTATTAGATAGAGATACAATCCTTGAGGTAGAGCTATGGACAGAGATGCATGCCATTAGGCTCAGTTTGACTAGAATACATCCTTGTTGCAAAAGTTTGTCCCATCTCAGGTAAATAACTACATCTATTTGTATATTTTACAAAATTATCATGTATATTTTTGTATAGAATTAATGATTTATAATATGTTGTGATTTTGTATACTCAGCATCTAAAATTTTATCTTCTTCTTATAGGTTCTCGATGTTTCTAGTAGTTATAGAGATGATGATGACGATGCCATTGACTAGTGATAGCCCTTATAGCTTGACTTCTTCTTTTTTTTGGAGCTTTTATATCTAATGCATAATTTTATGTTTTTTTAGTTCTTTGAGTTGTAATAGATATTCAATCAAGTTTGATAATATAAATATTTGCCATTTTCATATATGATACAAGTGTTTATGTGAGTTTTGTTCCTTTCTTTATGGAAATCTGATTTGTAAATTACTATTTTCAATATATGGAGTCTTGTATATATGTACACATTTTCTTTCTTTTTTAAGTTTATTTTTAAAAAATGTGTCATTTAGCGATGCTTTTAATTATCGTCAAAAAGATTTTTTAATAATGCTTAGAAACATCGTCCAGCTACTTAACAATGCTTATAAATATCGTCAAATAGCTATGCTAAAAAGCATCGTCAAAGACTGGCCACAATGCAGGCCTGCATGCTATAGATCATGCGATGCTTTTAAAAATCATCATTAGTTAGCAACGTGTAGAAATGTTGTTAACTTAATGACGCACATGTAAAGCATTGCAAATTTTTTTCTATGCTTGCATTTGTGAGGACAAGCCCGAAATGGACTGTATTGGGTTGAAGTTGGTAGGCCCAACCTGTTAGATGTATGCCCTAGAAGCCAATCTGGCTGACACATTATTAATTCTAGGGACATAATTTTGTACTTGACTATTTATTATTGAATAAATAAAAAGCATCTTTTCATTCATATTGTTTATGTGTCTATGAATCGTCCAAGGAATTAATAAGATGATGATACATATTCTCAAGAGTTGAGAATTTGAGCCATGTATCATTGGTGATTAATTTCTAAATGCTCCTGATCAATGGATCATCACGAGGACGGTGATCGATCCGATCAGTGCACAGATCACTTTCCTTCTGGATGGACGAGACTTGAGTCCACAGTGTAGGTACACTGAAGTGATAGTGCAGGTGCTTGTTAGAGAACAAGGGTACTGAGCGTGACCAAGACAAGAAGTCACTTGGATGTCTATCCACTCGTCAGTGACTTACTTGATGTTGCAGTAGTGTGACTGGTCCTTTGACCTGCGGTGCTTCGGCTACTCACAGTGAGGTTATTGTAGTTTGACTGCACACATACATGGTCTCTAGCCATATGGGTCCATGCAGTGTAGATTGGCTGCAGTAGGTTCACTGTAGGAGTAGGGTATGCACCTATAAGGAATCTATCGACCTTGATAGAAGAGGAGTGATCCTATGTGATTTGTTAGACTGAGTTCTAAGACCTTGGCCAGGGCAGTAATATAAAGTGGAAAAAGAGTTTTCCACTATCGAACTCAAGTCGAATAAATCTTGACATATGACAGACGATGGGGTTTGACGAGTTGTCCATGACCTCCGTCCTGTAGGGATCCACGATAGTAGGACTGTATCACATGTTAACTGCACCTAGAGGTTCATCATTCCATTCTGCTGGGTAGCCACTACATGCTGCTAGGTGTCACTGGTGGATGGTGGGACTCATAGGGATTATCTTGATGATCGATAAATCCTAATGAGTTGAGTTGGAATCATTCCAACCCATTGAAAGGAGTTTTCAATGATATTGAGATAGAGATCACAATATATCTCACTACCAGTCAGAATAGAACCTATGGGGTCACACACACTAGAAGTATTGACCGATCCGATGGTTGAAATCGTGATTAGGAATCACAAGAAATTAATTTGATTGATAAGAAGTTGAAGAAGGAAAGGGAATTAATTAATTGGACTTGAAACAAGAAATCCTACTTCGGGTAGGATACCCAGAGTTCTAATTAGATTAGGACTGGAAATCCTAGTTGGAGTAGGACTGGGATTCCTACTTGGAATAGGATTCCTCAATCCTAATGAGATTAGGAGTTTTGAATCAAAATTGGATTCCTACTTGGAGTAGGATTCCTAGAGTCCTAATCGGATTAGGACTTTGGATTCAAATTAGAGTCCTAATTGGATTAGGACTAGAATTAAACAAATCCTAATTGGATTAGGATTCCTTAAGTCCTAATTAATTATTAATCTAATGAATCAACATGACTCCTAATTGGATTAGGATTGAAGAGTTCAAATGAGTCATGGTTCATTCAAGTCCTAATTGGATTAGGACTAGCATAGATTGAACCCAATTTGGCTAATCCTAATTGGATTGGGATGAAACCATGAGAGAGGCACCTAATCCTCTTTGGAAGAGGATTAGGTTAACCAAGTAAGAAGGACATCAGCCCCTCTTCACTTGGCTAGGGCGACATGAAGAGCTAGGGCCGGCGCCCCCTTCCTTTGGTAAGTTATCATGGAACTCCTAATTGTTAGGAGCTCCAATCCTTATAAAAGGAGGACTAGGGGCCGGCGCCCTAAGGCATTGAAGAATCCTCCTCTTGCTGCCGCCACCCTCCCCTCTCCTCCCTTGGTTAGGCCGCAAGCAAGGTGCAAGCAAGTTGAAGCTTGGCGGCATCCCTTCTCCTTCCTCTTGGCTTCAACACGTAAGAAAAGAAGAAGGCTGCGAAGGGCTGTGATCTTCTTCCTCTTCTTCATCCTTCTTCTTCCTCCTTCTAAGCACAATCAAGAGTTGATTGAGAAGGAGGACATCAGCCATCAAAGCTATCTCTGCAAGGGAGCTAGCACCCCGGTGAGATAGAGAGCTTGGATCGGATCCTGCTTCGTGTGGATACCCGTAGAGGCCGGACGTTTGAACGGCTTCAAGCGAACCCTCTTCCAAAACCACGAATTCAGATTTGTGGTGATCATCTACCCGCGCAAGGTGAAGATTTGATCTTCCTAATAGTTTTAAAAGTTTTAATTCTTACCTAATTACGAAAGGTCTCGAAACAACGTTCATGCGATGAACGGCGATCCCGCACATGCCTCTTCCGCTGCCACCTGATTTAATTTTTGAAATATCAGCGGCATGGGCGGGTTCCCAACAGTGGTATCAGAGCCTAGGCTTCGTAGATTAAGGTAGGAATTAAATATCTAAAGGCTTATTAGATCTGAAAATTGAATGATCATGCATGCTGAAAAATTCTGCATGCAGATTTTTCAGGGGTGCTGATTTTTTTTACATGCTGATTTTTATGTGATAAAAATATGATTCTAATTGCATTGTTAATGGAATTACAAAGTTTAGAATCATGATTAGCATGATCAGCGACCTATGTCATGATATAATCAGTTAGTTTTCAGATCTGAAAATTATAATTGTTGCATACGGTGATGATCATAGGATTCAAACCCTTTTGGTATCAAATGTAATGACCTGCGATGTGATCTGCGATGTCATGTAATTTTTCAGATGCTTGCATGCATCTTATTTGATGTTTTGAGAGGCCTGCGTGCCTCCTAAAAGGAGATGTAATTTATTTTTATTTTTATTTTACATCTGGTTGTATTTCTGTGATGTGATGTACATCAACGATCAAGTTGAAGCAAAGGCATGAGATGAAAGGTGATCCAAGCGGTTGATGGCGATGGGATCAAGGGTTGATCAAGGATCGAATCAAGGAGGCTTGGAACCAATTCAAGAGTTGAAGACCACTTGATCGATTGATGTGCATGTGCTTGTAATACGACCTAATTAGAATCCATGATCATCACCTATTTAAAGTTTAACTTTAATTTGATGCTGCGATTATAACTGCCTGTCATGTGCCGTTTGCATGTGATGTAAATGCGAGTCGGGTAGATAGGTTTACATGTGATGTAGCAAACCCAATTGAGACCTAAATCAAAACCTCCTCAATCAAGTCGAGAGTGAACCGACATGAGCAAGTCATATTAGATTAATTGATCTAATTGGTGTCTAGGAAAGCATGAATGGTGGTTACTTAATTAGGACCTTACTCTCTGAGTAAGGGGAGCCTCCCACCTGCTTACCTGGCCAATTGTTCGATTACCTCTTATGAAGGGCTCAAGTTGCAAACACTAAGACCTGATTAACCAATATTAAGTCAATAGGTCTTCCACTGTAGTAGAGCTGCTAAGGCCTTTCTGATGTTGATTTGTCTCGGCTGGACACAGTGGTCAAGTTGCATCGGGGGGCTGGACCTCTCTATAGACATGAGATGTTGTAGGGTAAAGGTGGGGTTGGGCACCAATAACTGTTAGGTGAGGACCCAATGACGACTTTATTCCTACGGTTATACGGTGGGTCTGACTTAACTAAGAAATGGGACCAATAACTGTTAGGTGAGGTCTTCATGGCTTAGAGACCAAGTTACACTGCAACATGCTTGAGAAGCATTGTACAAGAGTTGTACACTCATCCATCTATGTATCACCAATAACTGTTAGGTGAGGTGGCATGTAAATCGGTGGGACCGCAGTACCCACTAGAAACCCTAGTCGTGTGGGATTTCCGTTTTCCTACCAGGGGAGTGTGAGGAATTCGAGAAAATAGTGGGAGTTACATTTGTTCTAAAAGACCTTAGAATAGATTAGGATCAAGTACAAAAGTCTAACTAGAATCTTTACTCTCTGCAGATACAATGTCAGCTTCAAACCCTTTGACCCGTATTCTTGAGACCAACCGACTGACCGGAACCAATTACAAAGACTGGCTTAGAAATCTCAAAATAGTTTTGGACTGTGAGAAGATAGGCTACATACTCGATTCAGATATCCCCACACTACCAGCACGTCCTACTGATGTTCAGCGTGAAATGCATAAAAAGTGGTTGGATGATGACATTAGAGTAAAATGCTATATGATGGCATCCATGTCTAATGAACTCCAATGCCAGCATGAAAATATAAAGACTGCTAGGGACATACTGGCACACCTGCAAGAGTTGTATGGTGAGCAGAGTCGCACAGCTCGTTTTGAAGTGTCCAAGAGGCTCTTCAAAGCGAAGATGCGCGAGGGGCAGTCTGTCCATGATCACGGTCTGACCATGATCAAGGACCTAGAGGAGCTTGAGAAGCTCGGTATGGACATGCACAAGGAATTACAAGTGGATTTGATCCTACAGTCACTTCCTGATTCATTTGGTCAGTTTATAGTAAACTACCACATGAATAAGATTGAATGCACTAAGACTGAACTAATCAACATGTTGGTAACTGCTGAGGGAGCCTTGAAAGGTTCAAGGGGCAATGTCCTTGCTACTGAGTTGACTTCTGGTTCCAAGAGAAAGCTACTTGGAAGAAAAAGAAGCCTGCAAAGAAGCAGAAGAAAGACAAGAAGCCAAAGAAGGAAGTTCAAAAGAAAAAGGCTAACGACAAAGGAAAATGTTTCCACTGCAATGTCGAAGGCCACTGGAAGAGAAACTGTCCTTCATACCTCGAGAGCCTGAAGAACAAGAAAGGTGACACACCTTCAGAAGGTATAGACTTGCTCATAATTGAAACTAATCTAACGGTTTCTTCTACTTCTAGTTGGATTATAGATTCTGGTTCTAGTGCTCATCTGTGCACTACCATGCAGGGTCTAAAGGAAAGTAGAAGGCTGGCGGAAGGTGCGGTAACTCTTAGGGTTGGCAACGGGGCAAAAGTTGCTGCTGTGGCTGTGGGCACCTACCATCTGCGACTACCGTCTGGATTTAGTTTAATACTTAGAGACTGCTATTATGTACCTGTTGCTAGCAGAAATTTGATTTCTGTTTCATGTCTAGCACAGGAAGGTCATGTTTTTACATTTGACAAAGACTGCTGTTCTATTTATTTAAGAAATAAAATAGTCGCACGTGGTTTCATGATCGACAGTCTCTATCATTTACATATGGATGTATCTGTGAATGTTACCGAGCAAGATATGAGTGCCAAAGGATCCAAAAGATCCAGAGATGAGATAAACCAAAGATATTTGTGGCACCTCAGACTTGGCCATATTGGAGAGGATAGGATGAACAAAATGGATAAAGATGGGCTTCTCGGCTCATTGACTTCCGAGTCATATCCAGTTTGCGAGTCCTGTCTTCAAGGAAAAATGGCTAGACTGCCCTTTGTAGGACATGGGGAGAGGACCACTGAAATACTTACCCTAGTACATACAGATGTATGTGGCCCATTCGATGTGCTTGCCAGGGGACGTTATTCTTACTTCATTACCTTTACCGATGATTATTCACGGTATGGGTATGTGTATCTTATGAGACACAAGTCTGAATCTTTTGAAAAGTTCAAAGAGTTCAAGAATGAAGTAGAAAAACAAACTGGAAAACCTCTTAAGGCCCTTCGATCAGATCGAGGAGGAGAATACCTTAGTGGGGAATTCCGGGACTATCTCAAAGAAAACAGCATAGTCTCACAATGGACAACCTCCGGGTACACCTCAACTCAACGGGGTGTCAGAGAGGAGGAATCGGACCCTATTGGATATGGTCAGGTCCATGATGAGCTTCACTGATTTACCTATGTTCCTTTGGGGAGATGCCTTACTCACAGCGATTTATTTATTGAATAGAGTTCCTCTAAATCCGTTCCTACCACACCGTATGAGATATGGCATGGTAAGAAACCAAGTCTGGGTCATCTCAAGATTTGGGGATGTCCGGCCCACGTCAAGCGACTACAGGCGGACAAGTTAGAGGCTAGGACCATAAGTGCTCATTTTATAGGATATCCTAAAGAGTCATTAGGATACAATTTTTACGTCTCAGAGGATCACAATGTGTTTGTGAGCCGACATGCCATCTTCTTGGAAAATCAGTTTATCCTTGATAGAGGCAGTGGGAGGAAAATTGAGCTTGAAGAGAAAGTCTCTGAAAAGCAACGAGTCATGGATCCTATTGAACCCATTCATACAGAGCCAGTACACGATGTCCCTCGACCACCTCGTAGATCTAGTAGGGTCTCCCATCCTCCCGATAGATACTTAGGTATACTAGAAGAGGATACCGAGGAAATGTTCCTGGTGGGAGATAGGGATCACATACAGGATCCAAAACCTACAACGAGGCGATATCTGATTCCGAGAAATGGCTGGAAGCCTATGAAGTCAGAGTTAGACTCCATGCGTTCCAACCAAGTCTGGACCTTAGTAGATCCACCAGAAGTATTGTACCTATTGGATGCAAATGGATCTACAAAAGGAAGATAGGTTCGGATGGAGAGGTAGAGACCTATAAGGCAAGGCTTGTGGCGAAAGGGTATAGTCAGCGCGAAGGCATTGACTATCGGGAGACCTTTTCACCTGTTGCCATGCTAAAATCCATCCGAACATTGCTTGCATTGCAGCATTTCATGATTATGAAATCTGGCAGATGGATGTGAAAACTGCTTTTCTGAATGGATATCTTGATGAAGATATCTATATGGAATAGCTTTGGGTTTCACTTCCAGTGATGGAGATCACAAGGTCTGCAAGCTGCAAAGGTCCATCTATGGACTAAAGCAAGCATCTCGGAGTTGGAACACTCGTTTCGATGATGCAATCAAAACATTTGATTTCATCAAAAACGAAGAGGAACCGTGTGTTTACAAAAGGTTAGTGGGAGTGCTGTCGTTTTTCTCGTCTGTACGTAGATGAACATTCTCCTGATTGGGAATGATATTCCCATGCTAACCTCGGTCAAGGTCCTGGTTGTCAAAAGAATTCTCCATGAAAGACCTTGGGGAAGCATCCTATATTTTGGGAATAAAGGTCTATAGAGATAGATCTAAAAGGATGCTTGGCCTTTCACAGAAGATGTACATAGAGGAGATGCTGAGAGGTTCAGCATGGAAAACTCCAAGAGGGTCTCTTACCCCTAAGGCATGGAATTCATCTCTCCAAGAAGATGTGCCCCAACACATCTGAAGAGATTCAACGCGAGCAAGATTCCTTATGCATCGGCAATAGGAAGCCTCATGTATGCCATGCTATGTACACGACCTGATATAGCTCTTGCTGTGAGTGTCACAAGCAGATATCAGTCGAATCCAGGTGAAGAACACTGGACAGCTGTGAAGAATATTCTTAAGTACTTGAGAAGAACTAAAGATTTATTCTTGGTTTTTGGAGGATCATCAGAGTTAAAGGTAGAAGGGTACACAGATTCAGACTTCATGACTGATGTCGATGACAGGAAGTCAACATCTGGATACGTGTTCTTGTGCAATGGTGGTACGGTGAATTGGAAGAGTTCTAAACAACCGAT